>NW_005054627.1:252557-253386 GCF_000277835.1 Geospiza fortis
AGCGTGGCAGGGGTCAGCAGGAGGGAATGGCAGCTCCAAAGGCAGGGCAGTGTCACACGGGGCTGTGGCATTGTCCTGCAGCCAGGGAAACCCTGCTCAGTGTCCTGCAGCCAGGGAAACCCTGCTCTGGGCCTGCCAGGGCCACATCGGGACCAGAGCAGTGCCTTCTTCTGAGAAGCTGAGAGGCCTCAGAAATGAAATGTAACCAATAATTATCTGCTGCTGTGCAATGCAAGAGGTGCATCTGTGATTGGTCTCATTAATTAATGGCCAATCACAGTCCGGCTGTCTCGGACTGGTCAGTCTCAAGATTTTACTGTCATTCCATTCCATTCCTTTCCTTCCAAGCCCTCTGGTGAAATCCTTTCTTCTATTCTTTAGTGAATTTTAACATATCATTTTCTTTTAATATAATATATCTATATTGTAAAATAACAAAGCAGCCTTCTGAGGCATAGATTCAAATCCTCATGTCTCCCCATGTGGGGATTGGCTGCGAATTCCGCACTGGAGCAGAGCTTCCCGTGCTCTCCCAGGCAGCGGGACCTGAGGCAGCCCAGCTGGCAGCCCCCTGCCCTGAGCTGTCACTCTGGTTTTTAAGGATTTTCCCAGCTTTCTGATGTTGACATTCTTGTAACGATCTTTCTCACACACTTGCTGTAAGTAACT
This sequence comes from Geospiza fortis, assembly GCF_000277835.1. Taxonomy (NCBI): domain Eukaryota; kingdom Metazoa; phylum Chordata; class Aves; order Passeriformes; family Thraupidae; genus Geospiza; species Geospiza fortis. Next base: position 253,227 of record NW_005054627.1, read on the forward strand.
CATTGTTCTGCATTCCTTTATGGAGGAGGGGGAAGCTGATGGGCTGTTGGTCTGTGCAGTGTCATTGGAGAGGTGGCACTGCCACCCTCCAATCCGCTGTCACTTTTGGAAAACTATAAATGTTGGAGGCAGAAAATAAACTGCCCTTTTCTTTCTTCAC
>NW_005054627.1:254072-254775 GCF_000277835.1 Geospiza fortis
GGGGATTCACCCGAGGCGTGTGACACCGGCACCCTGAGGCAGCTGCCACAAGGTGGCACTGGCACCTTGTCACCCAGCCCGGTGGCACCCAGCGGCCACCCCAGCCCCCTGCCCTGCCCTGCCCCGGATTTCCCGAGTTTTCTCTCCTCTGGATGGACAGTGGAGCTGCCAGGGCATTGCACACGGGGTGGGTAAGCCCTGCTGCAGGAGCTGTGTCTTGCAGGAGGGATTTTCACCCTCGGAATCCTCCGGATTCGGGATGAGCAGCATTTTTATTTCTTTTCCCCAAATTTTCATGGCAGGCCATCCTCCAACAGGGTTTTGCCCCTTGGGCCACAGCATCAGAAGAGACTCCGGAGCCAGCAGGTGCATCCCTCTCTCCCAGGAGTGGGACAAGCCGGAATCCCACCTGACCGGGGGGATTTTGGGGTACCACCCTCGCCATCCAGCCCCCATCCCCACACCCCGGCCCTGGCTGCTGCACGGCCCGTGCCGCTGGAGGAGGCCAGACCCCGGGCAGGTGCAGGTGCCTGTCTCTGTCCCTCCTGGCCCGGTTCCCCGGCCTGTGTGCAGATAAAGATTTTTGTTTTCCTTTCCCAGCAGTGCAGGTGCCGGATGAGCAGAGCGGAGCCGCTTCCCGCTGGGGCCAGGTGCCCGGGGACACCTGCGCCCATAAAACCCTGCCTGCCCCGGGAATGCCGCT
>NW_005054627.1:255335-255965 GCF_000277835.1 Geospiza fortis
CCACCGCCGCCGGGACCCGGGGGAGGCTCTGGGACAAGCCGGGGGCCGCACGGCTCCGGCCGGGCTGCGGCGTGCCCGGGGCTCCGGCAGCGCTGCCCGCACGGCGCGGGACACACGGACACACGGACACACGGACAGAGGCACAGAGCGCGTCCGGCTGGCAATGCGGGGCTCCTCCAGCCCGGGGATGTGTCCCATCTCACTCTATCCCCGGGATTTGTCCCATCCCGGGGGTCTGTCCCATCCCAGGGTTGTGTCCCATCTCGCTCCATCCCGGGGGTTTGTCCCATCCCGCTCTATCACGGGAATTTTTCCCATTCTGCTCCATTCTGAGGATGTGTCTCATCCCAGCGGTTTGCCCCATCCCTCTCCATCCCGGGGATGTGTCCCATCCCGGGGCTGTGGTGCCCCGGAATGCTGCCCTTGATTCCCCCGGCAGCCTACAGGCGCAGCTTTGTCCCTCTCAGCATTCCCGGGCTCTGGCACAGAGCCGTGCCCCACGGAGCGCCCCAGACCCGCCCTTGGCTCGGGGCAGAAGCAAACACGGGAGCCCTGACCGAGCCCGGCAGCTCCTTTAATTCCCTGCAGCTCGGACACCGCCGGGATTTGCTACTAGGGATTCAGCACCCG
>NW_005054627.1:256525-256820 GCF_000277835.1 Geospiza fortis
GTTCAGGGCGCTCAGCACCGCCTGCAGGCTGCGCTGCCACGGCTCCGTGCCGTTCGTGCCCTCCATGGACTGCAGGGATGGACAGCGGGACCGGGGGGATGCGCTCACAGCGCTGGGGTCCCTGGGCACAACACCGACCCCAAAGTGCCCCTCTGCCGCGGAGCAGGGTGCCCAAAGCCTGTGTAACCCCAGCACCAAACCCTGTGTGACCCCAGCACCAAACCCTTTGTGACCCCAGCACCAAACCCTGTGTAACCCCAGCACCAAACCCTGTGTAACCCCAGCACCAAACTCT
>NW_005054627.1:257927-258963 GCF_000277835.1 Geospiza fortis
ACCCCAGCACCAAACCCTTTGTGACCCCAGCACCAAACCCTGTGTAACCCCAGCACCAAACCCTTTCATTCCCAGCACCAAACCCTTTGTGACCCCAGCACCAAACCCTGTGTAACCCCAGCACCAACCCTGTGTAACCCCAGCACCAAACCCTTTGTGACCCCAGCACCAAACCCTGTGTGACCCCAGCACCAAACCCTTTGTGACCCCAGCAGCCCGCTCCCTAAATTTCAGTCCTTCCATGTAGGAGATAAATCTCCCAGGGCTCTGGGGCAGCTGCCTGGCCGTCTCTCCTCCCAGTCCCCAGGGCTGGGACAATGTGGGGACACAGCTGTCCCGAGGGTTCACACTCTGCTTTCCCCGGCAATGTGTGGGCATGCTGGGCTCATGTCCTGCCCTGCTGCAGGGTGCAGAGCTGGCACAGCCCCTCACAAATCACTGCAAACCCATCTTGCTGCCCTAAACCTCCCTGGGCATTTCCCTTCCCTTTGGGTGCCAGGCCCCCTCTGAGCTGCCACCCCTCCTTTGGTGCCCTCCTGCCAGCCCCCCTGGGCTCCCCTCACAGCTTGCTGGGGCCCCGGGGCAGGCACGGCCAGGAAGGGACAAGGGACACGGTGTGAGTGTGCCACCCTTTGGGACACGGTGTGCCACCCTTTGGGACACGTTGTGCCACCCTTTGGGACACGCCAGTCCCCACTTCTGTCCCCCCAGGGGTCCAGCCTGTCCCCCACCAGCCCCCGTTGCCTGCTGCACCAGTGCAGGGACAGCTGATCCCAAATGGGCCACCCCAAAGTCGGGGTGCATCTCCCAGGATGAGAGCCCAGCTGTGAGGAGGAGGAGGAGGAGGAGGAGGAAGGGGCTGAGCAGCCACCGCGGGGATGAGGTCAGACCCGGCTGCATTCCTGACTTACGCAGGCTGAATTTGGGAGGTTTGGGGCAAGATCTGGGTTTGTCCCAGGAGGGCACCCACGGCTGGGGCACGACTTTGAGGGGGGGCGTGAGGAGCGGGGCACGGGGCGGGGGGGGGGCTCGCACT
>NW_005054627.1:259196-261308 GCF_000277835.1 Geospiza fortis
AGCGGCGCTGCCCCCGCACACGCTGCCGCTCACACTTTCCCGTCCCTGTCCCTCCTCGTCCCGCGGTCCCCGAGCCCTCACAGGGCACAGAGCCTGCCCGGGCATGTTCCTCCTGCTCACCGTGCCCTCCTGGAGCTCAGCCTGCCCCATTTCCCCCTTTTTTGCTCCATTTCCCCCTTCTCAGCCGCACCGGGCACCCACGGGGCGCTCACAAGGAGCTGCCAGAGCTGTGCCAAAACCAGAGAGAGCCCAAAGCTTGTGGGGCAGGGAGAGCACCCAGAGCAGCAGCGAGGGGCTGTGGTGGGGGTCAGCTCCTGCTCTGAGCAGGGTGGGGGGACCTCAGCCTCGGGCTGACTCCTCAGCCCCGAATAAACCCGCGCTGAATAAATTCACTCAGCTCAGGATGCTGCAGCCGGGACAGCGATCTCAGGAGTGCTCACAGCAGCATCTCCTGCAGCCCCACAGGTGTCCACTGCCCAGCTGGAATGTGGTGTGGTCCCACAGGATCCTCGACAGCCGCGTATTCTCTCCTGGTGAGCCTTTTCCCCCCTCGTCCTCCCCCTTTCCCCCTGCCTCCACAGCGGCCTTTCCACCGGGGTTCGCAGCCACCTTCCACCCTCCCTGGCGCCAGGATCTCTGCCACGTGAGGGTTTCCCTGGGCTCAGGGTGAGGAAAAGGTTGGCATTGATAAAGCCTTGGGGTAAGTAAACGAGAAAAGGATCGGCAGCCAAAGTTCCCAGCAACTCTCTTTATGTATAAAATCTGCCTTTTTACCCAGCAGGGTAAAGGATGACCCACGTGAATCCATTCATGTGAATTCGTGAGCATTCACACAAATCTTTAATTTCTGTGGGGCAAAAGGCAGGGAAAAAACCCCACAAAAGCACGTGTTTGGGCACTTCTCCAGCAAGTGACTGTGGTACCCACAGAGGTCTCCGTGAGGGATGGAGACTCGGGGCTGCAGAGAACAGCCCCAGGTCAGGTTTGGACGGTCAGTGGCACCCACAGAGGTCTCAGTGAGGGATGGAGACTCACAGGGCAGGTTTGGATGGCCAAGCAGCAGCCTGAAACCCTGTGCCACAGTCCATTCACAGTCCCCAGGCAAAGGCACCAGAACTCGTCTCACAACAGAGACCCAGGGCTGCCCTGGCACCAAAACACCCGGCCAAGGCAGCACAAGGATCCTAATCCCCGGCGTCCTCCGAGGAGACCAAAGTGCACTCGAACACCTCCTGGAAGGAGTCGAGGAAGGGCTCGAGGACGTGGCTGACGGCGACGTGCTGTCCCAGCTCGCGGCTGAGCGAGGTGACGCCCGTGCCCTCCAGGCCGCAGGGCACGATGTGCTCGAACCACGAGAGGTCGGTGCAGCAGTTGAGCGCCAGGCCGTGCGAGGTGATGTGGCTCCCGCAGTGCACACCTGCGGGGCCCAGAGCACGTCCCATCAGCTCCATCACCGCAGTGACCGCGCTGCCCAGGCCACTGAAAACATCCTCCCTCGCCGCGCTGTGCTCCCTTCTGCCAGGGGAAACCCAGCCACAACACGGGGGCAGCCGGGGAGCAGCGTGTCCAGACCCTCCGCCGCAGCCCTGCATCCCCCAGCACCTCCCACCGCTGGAACTTCCCATGGGCCGGGACACGGGGAGAGCCGCAGGACCCCCAGCCCAGGCTGCAGGGTCCCAGGGAGAGGGGCAGGATGTGGAGGGGTGCAAGGGAAGGGCCAAGGCTGGGGACTGGGCTGCAGGCAGCCCTGGGAGCAAGGGGTGCCCAGTGCTGGAGGCTGGGTGGGCTGCAGGGGCTCCAGATCGTGCTGTCCCCTCCTCCTGCGTGCAGTCCCACCCCTGCAGCTCCGGGTTCTGGCAGTGCCCTGCCCTGTGCCCAGGGAATCGCGGGATGGGCTGGGCTGGGAGGAGTTCCATGGGCAGGGACACTTCCCACCATATCCCAGGTGGGTCCGGCCCGGCCTTGGGCACTGCCAGGGATGCAGGGGCGGCCCCAGCTGCTCTGGGCACCCTGTGCCAGGGCTGCCCACCCTCACAGGGAACAATTTCTAATTCCCACTATCCCATCCAGCCCTGCCCTCTGGGAAGCCATTCCCTGTGTCCTGTCCCTCCA
>NW_005054627.1:262369-266476 GCF_000277835.1 Geospiza fortis
GGGCTGGGGACACGGGACATGGCCCAAAGGAGGGTTGGGGATGGCGGCTGGTGCCCAGGGGCAGGGCTGAGAGACAGGGGACAGGGGATACGGAAGGCACGGGGCTGCTGGTGGCTGATAATGACCAGGCTGCAGGAGGGGCACAGGGACCAGAGACAGGGCCCCTCAGCGCAGGGCGTGGGACACGCGGCACTAGGGTGAGGGACAGCAGGCTGAAATCGGGATTCTGGGGTACAATCAGGACTGCTGTGGATGCTCCAACCCTGGAAGTGTTCCAGGGCAGGTTGGATAAGGCCTTGAGCAACCTGGTCTGCTGGAATGTGTCCCTGCCCATGGCAGGGGGTGGAACAGGAGGAGCTCTAAGCTCCCTTCCAGCCCTTCCCTTTGTACGATTCTGTGCTGGCACCTCAAGGTTGTGCAGTGTAAATAAAGTCCTTGTGTTGCCGAGGCGCTGGTGAGGGCTGCAGTTCTGGCACTGTGAAAGAGGAAATGTTCCCACCCCAGCTTCTTATTCCAAATACAGGGAATAGACAGATCTGGTCGAACCGCTAATGAGTCAGCCATTAAAACCTGAGCAAACTTTCCCAGGCTGCAGCCCTTCCAGCTTATCCAGCGTGTGAAAATATGTATGTCCTGATGTTATAGAGCAGTCACCGTGTTATTGAGCTCCTGCTCTTATCAGAAACACACCTCCCTGGTCATGTGCCCTTTGTCATCACAGGTAACTCAGCTATCAGCTGACAAGGTCAATTTCTGTGTTATCGCAAGGAAGGAAAGGTGCTTCCCTTTGTAAGGCCATTTTCTCAATGAAGAGGAGAAAAAATGGGAGGAAAAAACCACCAGGAATTGGGCAGCCCCCTGAGAATTCCCCCTGGGCTGGGGAAATCACCTCAGGCAGCTCCAGGAGAGCTGCTCCAGCTCTCTGCCTTGGCAGGACAGACGCAGCAGCGTGTGTGCAGCCAGTTGTTTCCTTGTTTTTATGGCTGAGCCCCCGGTTGTTGGCAGGGGATCAAAGCCCAGGGCCCTTCCTGCCTGCGTAGGACAGGGGAGCTGTGTGTCACAGCCCTGGGACCCTCGTCAGCAGCACTGGCACTGCCCATTCTCTGTGCACATCCTGCACTGCCCCATTCTCTGTGCACATCCTGCACTGCCCAATTCACTGTGCACATCCTGGGCTGCCCAATTTACTGCCCTCATCCTGCACTGCCCCGTTTTGCGCACATTTTCTGTGCACATCCTGCCTCTCAGCCGGGTGGAAATTGTCACTTCAGGACACGAAACAGAATGACACAGACACGCTGGATTTTCTAAGGCAAAAGAGAGGGGAGTTTAATTCTGGCCGGATGTGACAGTGCCACCTCTCCAGTGGCACTGGACAACAAACCAACAGCCCATCAAATCTCTCTCCCTCGGTAAAAGAATGCAAAGCAGTGAGTTATTTACATAAAGCGTGTGAGAAAGTTCGTTATGAGAATGTAAACAGCAGAAGGCTTAGAAAAACTTGTAAGAACAAGGTGACAGGAAATGGTGTGCAAGGGGCCACAGGCGGCTCACCTTTTGTCCTTCTCTCAGGGCTGGGGTGCTTCCAAAGCACTCTGGGGCTTTTGTGGTGCCCATTGCAGCTTTCTGCCCATTGTACCTTTCCCTCTGGGTGCCTTAAACACCAGCAGAGCCTCTGCAGTCCCCAGCAATTCCTTAGAGAATTTTTTCTGCCAGGAGAGCCCTTTGTGGCTGATGCAGGCCAGGGCTTAGCAGCAGGAAGAGGAGGGGAGGACAGGGGTGGTGGCTGTGAACCAGGTGCCTGCCCAGAGGGGCTGGCACAGCTCACAGAGAGCTGCAGACAAAGCAAAGGGCAGCATCCTGGCTCCAGTGGAGGCTGGGATGAAATTCCTGCGGAGTTTGGCAAGGCTGGGGTGTCCCAGAGAGGTGGCAGAGCTGTGCTGGCCTCAGGGGCAGAGCTGAGAGTGCAGTGCCCAGCTCGGGCTGCCCCTGGCACCCCCAGGCACAGCAGCCCCCTCCCCACACTGCCACAAGCCCTTCAGCAAAATCCCTTTTTGTATTTTCCCCCAAGGTCCATTTGCATGTACCAGTGGCAGGAATTATTTGGAACGTGCAGGAGGTCATCCAGGAGCATCCCTGGAGCTGTGGCTGCCTCCCCTCTCGCACAGGGCTGGGAGGAGGGCAGGGATCACCCCCTGTGCCCTTCAGCAGGCTTTGATCCCGGCTGCTCATCCCTCTGGTATCCAGCTGGCTCTCCAAGCCTGGTGCAGCAGGAGGCGCTGGGAAGCCTTCCTTAAGCTGTGGCTTTAATTTTGACTTTATTGGTGGCACCAGGTTGCCACGGGATACCTTGGAAGCATCACCCAGGCCCTACAGGCACCAGCCACCTTACCAGGAAGGACAAACATTTTATTCCATTTTATTTCAGCAAAGGACAAACATTTCATTCCAGAACGCACCTTTGCCCAGGGGGAATGGCTGAGATGGCCAGTTTTTAGGGCAGGCTCTGGGGGGCTGTGTCCCTCAGGCAGGGCTGCTCTCCTCGGCTCCTTGAGCCCAGCAGCACTGCCAGGGCTGTGCCAGAGGGGAAGGAAGCCAGGGCAGCGCCGTGTCGGGCTGTGCCCCGGGCTGTGCCCCGCGGGGGCAGTAAGGAAGCACTCCAGGAAGCTCCTGCTGGCCTGGCAGGCGGCTCTCAGCCGGGCTTTCTGTGCCGACTGCCCCTCTCTGGGCAGGGCTGGTTTTTGGCCATCCTGGAGCAGGCACAGCAGAATCCGTGCTCCTCCGAGCTCCTGTGTCCCCCTGGGAAGCTCAGATGTGCTGGTTGTCCTCCACCTGCACTGCTGAAGGGGCTCAGCCTATACCTATAAATTTACACATAGCTCGTATTTTCATTTTTACATATAAATTTACACATAAATTTATATATATCTATAAATTTATAAACATATATATATACATATAAATTCTATTTATACACATAAATATAAATATAGTTGTATATATAAATTTACACATAGCTCATATTTTTTATTTATGCACAGAGTATGAAGCGGGTGTGAGTGAGACCAGATGCAGACCCCACAGCATTTTAATTCAGAGGAAAGCAATCCTCGCCTGGAGAATTCTTACCTCTTACACCCATGTGTACCCTTAAGCCAACCTGCAGGAGCAGCACACGCTGCGCCCTGAGGGTCAGAAATGTAATTTTACACTCATCAGGCACCTCAGCCCAGGTCATGAAGCCATCCAGAGAGCTCAAAGCAGGAAACTAAAGGAAGGAAAAACAGGAGGTGAAAAGGAGGCTGAGAACAATGAAAAGATGAGTAAGGTGCTTGAGACCTGCACACTCCTTCTGTAAAGGAGGCAGAAATGCCAGGCCAGGAACGTCACGAGAATAACTGCGGTGAGACGAGGGAAAAGGGGCAGCAGGAGTGTGAGAACAGGCTCCTGGCACACAGGAGGAAGAGGATGTGGATGGTTTTGTGACCAGCCAAACAAAGCCGGTGCCAGCTGAGCACTGAGTGCCGTTGTGAGCCCATTAAAAAACCGGCTAAAATAAACCCCGAGTTTATTCTAGCCCTCGCCAAACCTGTCCAGTTTCCTCCCCTGACCTTAGGCAGGCACAAAGCTGCTGTGTTCAGGTCAGGATCTGCATCCTGCGGCAGCTCTCACGGGCCAGGGACGCTCCTGGTGACCGTGGGTGGCACTGTGGCCCGAGCAGCCGGGGCACCGCTGCTCCTGGGGCCCTGCAGCCCTGCCCAGCCCTGCCCCGGGTATTTCAGGATAATTTGGCGCTTTCGGCTCTCTCAGCTCCTTCGGGCACCTCCTTTTGGAGGCCTGGTGCAGGCTGGGCAGGGGTGAGGGCAGGGGGAGTCTCTGCTCCCGAGGAGCCGGGACAGGGCGAGGGGAAACGCCTCAGGCCGTGCCAGAGGAGGCTCAGCTTGGAGATTAGGGGAAATTCCTTCATGGAAAGGGCTGTCCAGCTGGATCCCCCTCCCTGGAGGGACTTAAAGCTGTGTGGATGTGGCACTTGAGGACATGGGTTAGCGGTGGCCCTGGGGTTCCTGCCCGCTGGTGCTGGGGTTCGTGCAGCGCTAATCTCGGCGG
>NW_005054627.1:267372-268451 GCF_000277835.1 Geospiza fortis
CGCTCTCCCTGCCTCCCCCTGCCCGCTGCTCCCTCCGCGGCCTGCTCCCCCCGCCGCCTCCTCTGCCCCGCTGCCTCCTTTCCCACCCGCTGCCTTCCGCTGCCCCTTTCCTTTCCTCCTCCTCCTCCTCCTCTTCTCTCTCCTTCCCTTTCCTTCTCCTCCTTCCCTTTCCTTCTCTCCTTCCCCTTTCCTTCTCTCCTTCCCCTTTCCTTCTCCCCTCCTTCTTCCGCCTCCCCTTTCCTCCTCCTCCTCGCTTCTTTACATTCTCCCTTCTCTTCTTTCTCCCCCTTTTCCTCCTCCTTTTCCCTTCCTTCTTCCTCTTCCTCCCCACTTCCCTCTCCCTTCTCCCCTCTCTTCCTCCTCTCCCCCTGTTTCCCCTCCTCCCTTTCCCCCTTCCTTAACTGTTTTGAAGAAAACTAATGGTTTTTCTGCGCGGGTCTGTTCCTTTCCAAGTTTATTTCAAAAATTCATTTGGAAATGAAATGAAATGAAATGAAATGAAATGAAATGAAATGAAATGAAATGAAATGAAGAAATTAATTAAATGGGTTTTGCCTAGGAAATGGTGCAGCAAAGTTGGTGCAACTTGTCTGACAACGTGAACATTCCCAGCCTGTGGCTCTGTGGCTTGTTCCAAGAACAATGTAGACAAACAAGAATTTAATTGTTGTGTTTGCAGCCCGGAGCCTGGGGCTTGGTTTAAAAGGGCAGAGCAGGAGCAGGAACAGGTGTCAAGGATGTACCTGCTCAAATGACAGGGCAGGGCTGGGATTGCAGCCCTGACATCCTGGGATTGGCACGGTGGTGGTCCCGGGCCAGGAGAGGGGCAGAAATTCCCCCCACAGCTTTTGGGACAATTCAGAGTGCTCAGCGATGCACGGGTGCCCACGGGCTCTCACTTTTGCCATGGAAGGGAGGAGGGTGTCTACGGAATTCCACGAATCAAACTGAGAGGCCAAGGTTTCCTCACTGAAGTGGTTTGTTGGTTTTTTCCCTTTTCCAGGTGACCTACAAATGGCTGAGCTACACGCTGGGTGTCCACGTGAACCAGGCCAAACAGTAGGTGTCCCTGCCTGTCC
>NW_005054627.1:268496-292709 GCF_000277835.1 Geospiza fortis
CTTTCTGGAGGAGAGGCTTTCGAAAAAGCTGCCCAGGGCCTGTGAGACCCCCTGTCATACACTATTACATGTATTTCTATACTAAAAAATACATTATTATATGTAGTATAATATATAATATACTAAAAATACATTATTCTATGTATTATTATATATAATATATATGATATATAAATATAACACTATATTATTATATAGTATATTATAGATGTATTATAGATGTAATATATTATATACTTTGTTATATATTATATCTATTATTATATGTATTATATACTATTAAATGTATTTTTATACTAAAAAAGACATTATTAGATGTAATAGTATATATTTTATATATAATATACACATTATATATAAATAATATATATATATTATTATATAGTATATTATAGATGTAATATATCTATGGAATATATTATATCTATGGAATATATTATATATTATTATATATTATTATATTATATTATATGTTTTTAATGTATTATTATATGTTTTATTATAATATAAATGCTTTTTTATACTAAAATACATTATTATATGTATTATTATATATACAATATATTAAATACATATTATATATGTAATATATATGTAATATGTATTATTATATATGATATGTATTATATACTATTAAATGTATTTTATATTAAAAATACATCATTATATAAATTATATATATAACATATAATATATCACATCTATGATATTATTATATATTATACATAATATATATTCTATGACATTACATTTCATTACATTACATTACATTACATTATATTTAGTATTATGTATTACATACACTATTACATAGATTTGCCCTTTGGTTTCTGTGGTTGTTGGACTGGGATTCTCCACAGTGGCAGAGGAGCAAGGGTCTCAGAAAATGAACCCTGAGGAAATTAAATTAATCCTGAGGAAATGGTGTGCCTGTGTGGCAGGAGTGCTGAGGAAAGGGAGTGAATCCTGAGGAAACGGTGTCCCTGTTGGCAGGTGTCCATGCCATGCAGTGTGTGCAGTCCCTCCCTGGCAGGGGGCTGCAGGCTCTCTCCCCTCCTCTCTGTGGCTGACCCTGGTTTCTTTTGTGCAGGATGCTCTACGATTACGTGGAGAGGAAGCGCAGGGAGAACTCGGGGGCTCAGCTCCACATCACCTACCTGGTGGCAGGGAACCTCCTCCAGAATGGACACGTTGTGAGTGCTTCCCCTCTCTCTGGGCTCTGGCTGGCTGGGGGCCTCTGCTGTGGTGTCTCCTGCTTCATTCTGTGCTCCTGGGGTCAGAGCTGCACTGGCTCCTTGCAGCAGGAGCTGCAGTGTGCCAGGGCTCCTGGGCAGGGACAGGAGAGGCTCAGGGTCTGTCCCAGCAGGCAGAAGGATCAGCTGGCCATGGTTTGGGAACACAGTGCTGGAAAGCACCCCAGGGTTCCTCACCAACTCACTCAGATCCTGCCAGCACCCAGCTCCATGCCCTTGCTGCTGTTGGGCAGCAAAGATCACACAAACTTGTGCAGGGGCCCTTCTGAGATCAGCTTAGCCACGTGCCAGGGTCTGCTGTGGCCTGGGCGTGACTTGGAGGGACAGCCCATGTGGCAGGGAACAATAACCAACAGAGCAGCACCCCTACAGCTCAAGCTGTCTTGGTAATTAAACCAGCTTTCTAATCCTGGTGAACAAAACAAACAGGAATTTATTAAAAGCATTCTATATTTAAAGTGCTTCAGCTGATTAAGCAAATGAAACTGCTGCTTAATTCATTTAGCTTGTCAGATTTTCAGGAATGTCATCTAAAACTTCAGGCAGATACCTTAGAAGTTATTAAAAGAAAATAAGAAAATTCAGTGTCTGCTCCCCTTTGCCCACAGACAAATTTAAGAGCCAAACACTAAATGCCTTAGACATCCCACTAAGTGTTTTTAAATACCTATTACAATATATTACAAATATCTGTTACAATATGATCTAGTCTTCTTCTAGGAATAGTAGATATCAGGGTGTCCTGCCTTTTATTTGTAGATTAAAAAAAAGCAACAAACAACCAACAAACCTTTTTTTTCTCCTAAACAATAAACTGATTCACATGCATGAAATATTCTGTCAGTCTCCAAATCTGCCTGAATTGGAAGGTTATTGTTTACTGCATTAGTTCTGTATGATGGAATATTTAAAGTTGCACAGGCAGTGTCACATTTACAGCCCAAGTTTAACAGGTTTTCCCCCCTTTCTTTTGGAAATAACAAATCTCGTGGCTCACTAGAACTGGCCAGGGGATTGCCAACCTGTGCTGTTATATTTAATGTCTCTGAAACAAACAGGTGATTTCTGACATAGGAACAAATAATTATTTGTTAACTCTGCCTTAGCAGCTTGTGTGTTTTTAAAGTAAGATCACAGTGTCACTGGATGGTTTGGGCTGGGAAGGACTTTAAAGCTCGTGTCATTCCAGTCCCTTGGCACAGGCAGGGAATCTTCTGCCAAGGGGAATGATATGAAGGTGACTTTTGTCCCCCATTATTTTCAAATCTGCTGGGCCAGCCCTGCACTGCTGGGAGCCCTGCACTGCTGCCTGCTGGCAGTAGGTGTAGCCGGAATGCTGCAGAATGCACTCCTGCAGGGAGAGCCGTGCAAATCCCTCTGGAGTGCTCCTCCTGACACTGCACGCTCTTTCCTTGCTGCTTTCTGCACTCAGACTGCCAGTCCTTGGTTATTCTCTTACCTGCCTGTGGTTTTTCTTGCCACTTGCTCTTTTGCTGCCTAATTAAAGCAACTTTTTAATCCTGGTAAACCAAAGAAACTTAAATTAATTTACAATATTTTATATCTAAAGGGCCTCAGCTTATTAAGTAAAGGAATTGCTGCTTAATTAATTTCTTTTTCTTCTTTGCTGCTTGTCAGATTTTCAGGAATATCAGCTAAAACTTCAGGCAGATATCCCAGAGGTTTTTAAAAGAAGATAAGAAAATTCAGTGTCTGTTCCCCTTTGCCCACAGATAAATTTAAGAGCCAAACACTAAATGCCTTTGACATCCCACTAAGTGTTTTTAAATACCTATTACAATATATTACAAATATCTATTACAATATGATCCAGCCTTCTTTTAGGAGTAGTAAATCTCAGGGTGTCCTGGGTTTTATTTGTAGATTGGGGAAAAAAACAACAACAAACCTTTCTTTTTCCTCCTAAATAATAAACTGGTTCACATGCATGAAATATTGTCTTTTAATCCCCAAATCTGCCTGAAATGGAAGGTAATTGTATATTGCATTAGTTCTGTATAATGGGATGTATTTAACTAAAGCTGCACAGGCAGTGTCATGTTTATAGCCTGAATTTAGCAGGATTTTCCCTGATTTCAGACAGGTCCATGGTACCTGTTTAACACAGAATTAGTGGTGGGGTTCTCAGTCTGTCTCTCTGGATCCTCCCAGTATTAACCACAGCCTGTTAGATGTCCTTGGTCCTTAAAGACTGGCCAGAGAACACATTTCAGAGCTTTAAAAACTGATGAGTCTTTAAAGGCATTGGCAGTGTTCTGTAGCCTTTTCAGCTACGGTAATCATTAGACTTTGTTATTTATTAACTGAAAGTAGCAGTCTCGCATCCAAGCTCAGGTTTTAAGAGGTTTTGTGTTTCTTTTCTGCAGTGCCACAAGGTCGCAGTAGTGAGGGAGGATGAGCTGGAAGGTAAGCAGGCTGGGAAAGTCGTGTGGCTTTAACTTTTTTCTTTGAAAGAACAGCAAAATGAGCAAAGCTCAGAACTTGCCATCTGCACATAAATGCCCAGCCAGGCTCTTGGGGTCAGGTGTGAACTTTTTGTACCAGCTGTTTCTCAGAATTTGGAGTATCTGAGCCAGCAGCTGAATATCTTCAGGCTTGTGAATTGAGTCTGATTTTTTTTTTTTGTCAGTGGTTCTTTTCCACCTCCCTGCCACTGACAGCAGGGAGACAGCAATACACCAGTAGTGTCTCATAACAATTGGGAGCCTTCAGGCCCCCCAAGAATGCTGAAACTGGTAATTGTGGTTATTGGTTCAATGCAATTGCAGTCTTTGCTCCGAGTCCCATGGGTGTTAAGATGTTGTCATAGAATATTTACCTCACTTTTGTGAGTGCAAGGTGGAAAAAACCCCATTGCAACACTGCTGAGTACACTGTCTCTTGTCTCACCATCTTTCTGGTCCTGCTGATGAAATCTTACTCACAGAACTGAAACGCAGCTTCAGGCTCTTCATCACTTTCAAATAACATCTTTGGCACTTGAGAGCACACTGTGGTATTTGTGACCTTCAGGATGTGAGCTAATGACCTCACTTTGTTTGAAGGACTTGCGTTGTTGGAAATCTGAAGTGGATTTCTAGCTCAGGCTGTTTGCCTCAGAGTAGGAGATTGTCAGGCAGTGCAGCTACTCTGTGTCATGTTTGTTGAGTTATGTGTGCTGTGTAACACTGTTTTGCTGTGGAGGAAAGGGTTGCTCATGGTTTTTGTATTGGAAGGCAGGCCAGAGGTATGACTTATATTTGGAAGAGGCTGAGATTTTTGATGGGAGTAGGGCTGCATAGTCTAGGACTGGCCCCAAGAAATGATTACTGTGTGTATTTTTACAGTGCCTAGAAGCTCAGCCTCAGACCAAGACTCTGTGGAAAGAACAATATAAGCAATGAACAAAGAATTCCCGAAAGCCAGCCCTTGTCTCAAGGGGGTTGCAGTCTGAGTAGCGTAAAAGAAAAAAAGTTTTCATTCCAGGGGTGGCACTGTGGTGCTGGACACAGCCCTAGGGGCATAGAGCAGTGACCAGCTACCTTCTGCCTCAGCATTAGGTACTCCCACAGCTATTCTGCATCCCAAACACTGGATGTTTGGAAGGCAAACACAGAGAGATCCCTCGTAAGTCCAAGAGTGTGTAGTGGAAAACGTGACAGGCTTGTGGAGTTTGCTGCCTTGAATTCCTCATTAGTGAGCGTTGGGAGAAGGTGTTGTTGGACCTTTCTGTATTCATGTTTTGCTGTCAAGTAGTCTGTCAGTCTTTCTGGGTGTGCTAACAGAGGGCTTTTTTTTCTCTCTTTTTCCCCAGCAATGAAGTCCAAGCTGTCCACAATTGCCAGTGTGCACGTGTACAGCATCCAGAAGGCCCTGCTCAAGGACAGCTCCCCCCTCTACAACACCGACTACGACATCGTCAAAGCAAACCTGCAGCACTGCAGCAAGTGAGTGAGTCCTGGCTCCCTTTGCCTTCTGAAGCGCTTCCAGAGTGCACTTCAGTGCTCACTAGATAGGCTTGGACTTTTAGAGAGCTGGGAAAAGATGTCCTCAAAGTCCTGCCAGAGCAGTGCCCAAAGAGCACATTGTGTGGTTCTTGTGCAAACTGAGCCAAATGTTGGTTCACTTGGTCCTTACTCTGACAAGGAGACTGTTCCAGTACCTTGCTTGTCTGATGGCTGGAAACATTTCTCTCTTTCCCAGGCCACACTTAATCACAACCATTTTAATCCAGTTCTCAGCCGCACAGGAAGACAAAATTGAAACAAGCTGATAAAACCATGAGTGATGTGCTCAGCAAAGCATTTACAGGAGTTTGCTTTCTGTTTTGTGAAACCGTGTTCTCATCCTCTGGACTCATCGAGTTCTCTGAAGATGTCTCACAGGAACTCCTCCTCCAGGAGCTGGGCTTTGATCTCTGGGTTTGTTGCAGCTCAGAGTAGGCTGTGATCTCGGAGACGTAGGAGAAGCACACAGGGCAGTCCAGGCAGCACCAGTGTCCTTCCTGGTGGAGCTGGAGCAGAGCTGGGAGGGATGCAGCCCCCAGGAGTCACTGGCTCCCTCCTGAGCAGCGCCTGGCAGCTGCAGCTTCTCACTTGTGTGCTGTTCCCACCAGGACAGCTTCAGCTTGAAGTCATGGGGATGCACGGTGCCATGACCAATCTGGTTTGAAGGGGATGCCTGAAGGGTGTGTCATAGGAAGAGTATAGAATCTGAGAGGAGAAATGTGGCTCTATCCAAAGTGTTGACAAGAGAGTGGCAGAGGAAATAGGAGCTGTGTGTTTGGGTGGATGCCCTGCAAGGAGCTGGGAGATCCCACCTCAGTGGATCTATGTGCCCTGGGTGTGGCTGCAGTTGACTCGTTCCACTCTGGTCACTCTAAGAACCCCAGCATGGTGATCCTTGTGCCTTAGGGATACTTGTATCCTTTGGGATTTAAACATCCAGGAGGTTTGGATAATCCAGGCTCTGACACAGCTCTCTGAAGCCTGCCTGTAAATCCAGCTTTGAAGCAGGATTTCCCAAGGAAACTAAGAAAAAGTGGACCTTCTTCATTTGTGACCTGGCTGAAGTAAATACACATTGATCCCATTCCCCCTCTCTTGCCAGCTGCATGGATTGTCTGTGACACTTGGGAAAAGGATTCCTGCAGGACCTGCAAAAGCTAGAGGTTTAATTATGTGAGGTTTGTAGCAAACAGAACCTCCCTGTCTGTGCAGATATTTCACAGCTCTGGGACAAGGATCTTTGTCCTCTTCTGGTTTCTGTGGCACCTCCTTTGCAGTGAAGACAGTGGAGGTGGTTAGATGTTAGACTAACTAATACCAATATCTGAGTTTAATGCCTGTTGCCACTGCCAGCTTTCCAAACAGAAGCAGCTCCTTGTTTGCAGAGCATAGTCCAAGTATTGCCTTTTTTTTCAGTGGTTATTTAGTGAATTTTGGGTCAAGCCCATAAAGGTATAGTCACACAGCAGCATCAAGGCAAGCTGACTTGGAAATAGGGGAAGGTTAGCTGAGCTCTGCTGCACAGTCAACATAACCATTGACAATATTATTTGTGACAATGTTATATATTGGAGGGTTGGTGGTGTTTAGAGTAGGAGCTCACGCTGCCCTGAGAGCTGTATTAACTATGTTAAAAACAGATTGAAAGTGTAAAGGAGAGTAGGATTATTTTTCTCCAATGTTTGGTTTCCTTCCTTTAAAGGTTTGAATGTCAGGAGGTTGCTGCTGCAGCCTGGGAGTGCTGTGGAGATGGTGTTGTTTTGTTCCTACAGATCCTGATGGGAGTAGAAGTGGACTGTGCACGTGAGCAGCTAGTGCTGAGGCACAGAAATGAACTGGCAGAAGGCTGCTTTATTTCTTAGGCAAATGAAAATATGCTGTGTAATTCAGTGGGCTGGGAGGCGTGAGCTGGGCTCTTTTGTGGCATTTCTGTGGGAAATCTGGAAAGCGTCGCCTGTGATTTGCACAGTGGGGAGCAGAGTTCAGCTATTTTTGGGAGCTGCTATTCCTGACTGTCAGTGAGCTGTGCTGTAACTGTGAGCACGTCATTTAGTTCTTGTGTCTCCACATCCCCAAACAATCAAGTTTCAGACCATTATAATCCAAGCTGCTTCTCGCTCTCAGGGATTACTTGGAAGAGACTTTGTGTAGTTAAATCGGAATGTCGTGGATATTTTCTGAGCCATTTCAATTGTTCAGTTTCAGCTGGGGTTTGCCTACCTGGCTGAGTGGGGCTGCTTGTGGCAGCAGCTGTGGGCTTTGTCAGAGCATCAGAAAGCTGTGAATGTTTTAGATCCTCACTCAGCCATACAACTTCTGCCACAGGCTTTAGAGAGTGTAACCCATTTAGGAATAAAATGCAGCCTGCTCCTTGTGCAGCCTGGGTGTGGGGAGGGCCTTTACCCCCCAGGAAAGCTGCACAGCTTGTTTGACACGTGAATGCTGTGGCTCTTGCTGACAGGTTCAGCTGATATTTTCATCAGAGGTCACTTGCTCTGTGCCAGCCTTTCTTTCCTGCCCCACGCACGGATTCAGTTGCTCCTTTTTCCATAACAGGAGCGCGCAGGCCCGGAGGAGCGCTGGCGCTGCAGGAGGGGGCAAGGCGAGGTGAGCACCAGAGCTGAGGAGGCTAATGGGGTTTTTCCCTCCCTCCCTCCATCCATCCCACAGGTCCAGTCCCATCCACTGTGCCGCTGCCGTGCCCAGGACGCCGCCCGAGGCCCCCCGAGCGCCGGCGCCCGCGCAGAGCCCCCCGAGGCAGAGGGACCCCGATGCCACCAGCACCGTCAATGGCCACGGGCCCCGGGCTGCCAAGCCCCCCCTGCAGCAGCAGAAAGGCATCATGGGCATGTTTGCAGCCAAAGCAGCGGCCAAAGCCCAGGACACAGCCAAGGAGGCCAAGGCAGAGGCCAAGGAGGCCCCAGGTGTAAGTTCCCTCAGCCCCCCGGTTCATGGGTTAACCATCCACCGCCTCAGGGAGCTCAGCCACCCCTGCACTGCTCCTCCTGCCAAGCCCACCTCCCACTGGCAGTGCTCAGGGGTCCTGTGGAAGTGTTTGACTGTCACCTGGGCAAAAACCCCTCGTGCCACACTCTGGGTGTCTCCACAGAAGGGTATTTGCCATAGCTTTGACATTCCCAATGAGCTACAATTGCTCTGCTGTCTCCAGCTAGCCCAATGTACACACCAGCTGAGGATCTTGCTCTCTCCATTGTGCTTAAAAGGATTTGTTTTGAGCAATAAGTGAAACCTGAGAAGCCCAGGTCTTAAAAGTATCAAGGTGTTTAAACTTGGTGGGTGAGGGAAGTTTCAGAGCTTGACCTGTGCAAGACTAAATTGTTTATCTTCTGGACTGCTGCTTTTCCAGGATAGGATTATGTTTTCATTTTAATTAGTATAATTGTTCTTAGAGCAGTGTGGCCAGAAAAATGGGTGTTAAAATGGTAACACTCCCTGTGGATGGTTTGGCCTTTTCATAACAACTGAGAACTTTGGGTTCCTTTCTCTGGTTTTTATAGGGAGTTTAGAACTGGGGAAATGTACAGTGTTTTGGGAACTTTAGTGTCTGGTTGCCTTTTATTTGCATGAAAATAAGTTGGATTAGGAGGCTGCACTTTCTTTGGTGATGTGGGTGTGATTTCTCACTGTGGTGGTTGCATTGATGCAGCAGAGCAGTGATGTTTCCTTGCAAACAGCCTACGTGCCAGAGGAGCTGGATCCTGGTTTGGCCAATCCCTGTTCTTTCCTCTGTTGGCTGCTGTGAACTGAGGCACTACTGATGGTTTGCAAACAGAACAGCTCTTTCCTGGGAGCTGACCCTAGTCCCAAGCATTATTTCAGTAATGGGAATGTGACCCAAGTCAGATCTGCAGGCCTGGCTAAGGAGTCCTTAGGAACTCACTCTGGCCCCTTTGATTGCTAGTGAGTATCTTCAAACTCTCCAAAACAGAGAATTTGCTAAACCTGCTAAAATCTAAGGCAGTGGGAGCAAATGCTATCTATTATTTTACTGTGCTCCTTGAGGGCTGGGAGCAATTCCTGTGCTTATTCCTTTCTTTGCTTCCAGGTGTCTGCAGCAAGCAGCAAGCCACTAACAAAGAACAGCATCATGAACAACTTCTTTGGAAAAGCTGCTATGAGTAAGTGCTTTTCTGTTTTCAGAGGCCATCATGGTCAGGGAACAGCCTGTTGTAGTTAAAAAAAACAAACCAACAAATGAAAAGAAAAAACCAAACCTGAGGATTATTTGAAGGGGTTTTTTTTAATTATACTTTATTTAAGCTGGGTGGAAATTTTAAAATACTCAGTAGAATCAAGTGTTTTGTAGCCATGATGGGAGGCATACAGAAAGGAGCAGAACTCTTCCTCCCCATCCCCACTCTACCAAACTCATTGGATTTTCTTTATATCCCCTCTTTCCTAATAGTTTTCCGTACTTTCTTCTGCTCTTCTGCACTCAAAGGGGTTAATGTTTTAGCACACAGCTTTTAAAGCAAAAATTAAGAGTTTTCAGTGGAATTTTTCAGACAAAACGCTTGCTGGAGGGAGATCAATTAAAATGACATATTTGAGCAGACTAACCCAGGAAGGATTTTTAGTGCAGAAGAAATCTGATTTAAAGTGAGTTCTCCTGGCTGGAAGGCCAGCTATTGGTGAGATGTTTGCCAAAACCTGTTTTGCAAGGCATGTTAATGGTGCTTGCTTTTCATCACACAGCACTGAGGAGCCCATTGTTAGTTTCAGGGTTAATTTCTTTCCTAAAAACTGAAGGACTGGAGAGTAAAATTGAGGGGTGGCCTGTCTCTTTGAGCAGAGGTTTGGACTAGGTGGCCTCTGCAGGTCCCTTCTGAATTACCCAAGTCAAAAGAAACTATGCTGAAGCTTTTAAATATTGGAATATTGGAAAAGGACTGTGGGATCTCCTTCAAAGATTCCCTTATAGCAGAGAGTACAAGAGGCTTCAAAGAGGAGTTTTGGGAGAGAGTAAACAGCACAGTTCATTTTCTAACAGACGTCTGTCAGAGCTCGCAGGGGACAGTTCCAGCACTGAGCAGACAAGGCACAGCCCTGCTGGGACTCTTTGGTCCCTGTTTTGGTGAGACTGGGGGAGCTGAGGACACTCTCAGCCCGAGGACAGTCACTGGAGTTAACTGGAGTAAATTCTAAAGGTCTGAGGAGAGCCCTAGACCAAAGCTCACGTGCTGAAAACCCAAAGAGGCATGGTAAAGGTGACCTAGTGTGATGGGGAAGGCTTTGGGGATGCACTTCCATCATTCCCAAAGGGTTCCCTTCTCTGCTGAGTCCTGTCAGGGGCACACAGAGGAAACCTGTGAGGTGGCTGCAGAGAAGGAGCGGACTGAGCAGAACTGGAAATGATTATGTGTGTGGAGCAGAGGGTGGGATTCCAGGAGAAAGATTTATTCCCTACGTGCATGTCTCCCCTGGCTTCAAAGGTTCCACCAGTGCCAGAAAGTCCTGGGTTAACAGCACTGGGGTCCTTGGGCTTTCTGCTGTTGGTCATAAATAAGGGAGCTGTCGTTCCAGTGCTGTTTGCCCTTGCCCAGGGAAGCAGCCAGCCTGTTTTCCCAGCGCTCCCAGAGAGGCACTGGCACCACGTTGTGGCCCTCCCAGCAGCCTCTCCTGCCACTGCCTCCAGGTCCTCTTCCAGAGAGTTTTAACTGCTGCAGCACACATGGTGGCTTGACATCAGGAACAGCAGAAGCATGGAAAATCACCTAGAAATTAAAGCATGCCCTTCTTTTTCCCATGTCTGATACAGCTTGGCCAGTCTAGATCCCTAAATACATGATGGGCAGTGCTGTCTGTAGCCTTGGTGCACAGAGCTAGCCAGCTGCTTTGTAAGTTGTCATTCAGACTGAATGCCCAGTGTTTGTTCTTTTTGAATGGTTTATTCACAGATAAACTCAAAGCCAACTCTGTGCCTGAGCAGCCAAAGGAGGAGAAAGAAGCAGTGAAGCCTTCAGTTGCTGTAGCAGAACCAGAGTCATCTCCTAATACTGTAGCAGAGAAACCTGGGAAGAAAACAGAGTCTGTCAGAATTCAGCAAAAGGACAAGAAAAGGTGGGTCTGCTTTCAGGGTCCCTTTTTGTGTCCCCTGCTTGGGGACAGCCTGCATGGAGCTGGCTGGTCATACACTGCTGGCTCACCTCCGTTTCCATCTACTAAACTGTGTTAAAGCTGACTAAATTTATCTGTCAGGATTCTTTCCTGGTGTTTCTTTTGCGTTTGCTGCTGTAGGTGCCTCAGGGCCGTGGGTGCCATCGCGCATGGGAAGGGACAGGGCCCAGGTTGTCCTCCGTGGGAGGGGGTGGCTTTCCACGAGACAGCCTCCCACTGTGAGCAGCCTGGGAGAGACCCTGCAGGCAGCCTGGGGAGGGCTGGCAGGAGCACCTGTCCTGCAGGGAAGGTGGGATATTCCCCAGCCTGTATGTACACAACTTGCAGCACAAAGTTGTGCTTGTTGATCTCCATAGCTCATGTAGGGCTGCTTTCAATGCCATGGGTTTACTTTGGGCTGAGGCTCCAAGTTAATTTTAAGCTCAGCCCTTTGTGTTTAATCCAACCCAAACTGACAGAGACAAAGAATCACTACAGTCTGATGGCTCTCTGGTGGCCTATGAGTAATTAATTGGTGGTCTCAATCCATTTCTAAGGGAATAGGTAAGCACACCACCCAGCCCACCATCGCAGCTAGCACTAACTGCTTGTCTTAGTGATAGTCTTGTCCAAGAAGCCAAGGGCCTGGAGGTGTTGGCAGCCTGGAGCTGGGAAGGCCACTTGGGCTGTCCCAGCTCTTGGAGGATACGTGGGCCTTTAGCCTCCAGGCTTGTTCGTCTGACACGTCTCGCCAACATTAAAAAGAAAGAAGCTATTTTATTTTTCCAGTAGTCTTTAAAAATGGCTCCAGGATTCTGAGACACTACCTCATAGTCAGTCAGTGGCAAGCAGTCTGTCAAAAGAGCTTCTGAGTGATGCTTTTGGGGACACTGGGAGCCTGAGCTAAAGAGACAAGATCAGAAGTAGGCTCTTGCCAGGCTGCTGTGGCCAAGCGAGGTGAGGTACTGGGCTGAACAGCAGAGGGGCTAAAGAAATCCTCCTTGTTTTGGAGAGCTGCATGTGGGGAAGGATGGGGGGCCTGGAAAGGCTCGTGCACCTATGCCTGGTTGTGCAGTGGGTGTACAGCATTCAGTTCAGTGTACAATGTACAGTTCAGAGTATGTGATGCTCAGGTTTTTAAGAGGCATTTGATTTCCTTCCATGAGGAATGTGCTTGTCCAAGTGCACACATGATGCTTTCATGCACACACGAGAAACAGTGGGTGTTCATTCCCTTTCTTTTCCCTTTACTTTTTGTGGCAGTAAAACGAAGAGAGCGGATAGGTCAGATGACGAGGAAGAAAGGGATCCCGAAAATGTCAAGAAAAGGAGGAAGCGAATCAAACAACTTCTGTCTGACAGCAGTGATGAGGAAGGTAAGAAGATCTGCAAACAATCAGGCATGTAGGTCAGGGTTCTGATTTCCAAAACATTGCTCTCCAAATCTGTTGGTCAGTGATTGAGGGAATAGTTTAAAGGACTAAAGACCGTGGAAATGGCTGTAGCCTGAGCTTTCTGTTTATCTTTGTGCTGCAAGCACTTGGGCATGGAGTTGAGATGTCTCAAAACAAAGATCCAGTCTTTGTTTAAGCTTAGCTCAGACGTGGCTGTCTCCTCACCAAGTGTGCTGCCAGTGCCCCTGTGTGGGAAGGAGCTTCCCAAATCTCTTGTGAAAGATAGTGCTCCTTCCAGAACCATAGGGCTGGTCAGAGCCACTCTGTGTGGGGAGGGAGCACTCACAAGTGGCCTCCCTCTCCCCACAGGGTCATTTTTAGTGTCTTTATTCTGTCTGTTCATAGAAAGGATTTGGAAGACAGTGTTGGAAGTATGACATCCAAAAAGAAAAGGGGTAATAGGGAAGTTGGAGGCAAAGCAGTTGAGCCGTATCCGATGTGACTGCGCGTCTCCTCAGTGGTGTGACAGGAGTGGGGTGCCCAGAACTCTGCAAGATTTGGGCTCATAATGAGGAACAGCAGGGCTGGATCCCAAAGAATTTGGATAATTGAGGTGACAAATGCTGTTCAATATAGATAACTGGGAAATAAACTGGAATTGAGTTCGGGAGTATGTGCTAAGTGGAACAGTCATCCAGCAAACTGCTCAGGAAAGGAACTTGGGGGTCATTACAGACAATTATGGAGTAATTGAAACCACCAGTTTGGTGTGGAGCTCCAGTGAAAGAAGGTGAAACAGCAAATGGGGTGTACTGGTGAGGAGGTGGAGTCCCTCGGGGGAGCCAGAGCTGATTCCTCATTTGAGTGTGCCTGGCACATGGGCAACAGCCAGGACATCAGGGAGATCTGCAGTGCCAGGGAGAGGTGGCTGCTGTTGGTATCTTTGCGGTATCCATGCCACCTCTAGGCCTGTTTTCATAGTTTCCCTGCTGCCCACATAATTGCAAATTATCTTGTTCATCAGGTGTGTATCACTTCTTAGACTATTCCACAGGATAATAAATCTCTCAGGAAGCTGTTCTTTGTGATCAGCCTTAATTCCATCACATTCCAGTGTTGCTATAAAAAAAAAATATATATATATATATATATATATGCCCACACACCTTGGTATTTATTTCTTTAAATGTTTGTCTTTCCATTTCCTCATCACTCCCCTGCTGACAAGCTGAGTTGTTTAGCTCTGAGGAGGGAATTTTGAAATCAGCCTGTCCTTGCTTGGCTGGGATCTCTCAGCTCGTCCACATCCTGTGAGGTCAGGCAGGAGTTTGAATGTTGGAACTCTCTGGTCTCCTATGGGACACCAGATCAGCACATGTTTAACAATTAATGCTTTTGAGTGGGATGCCTCCTGGTCTCATTTATTCCAAGGTTTACATTCTCTTTAGTGACCAGGGACAGAACCTGAGGGAATGGCTGGGGCTGTGTCAGGGCAGGTTTAGGTTGGATGTTAGGGAAAAACTCTTCCCTGAGAGGCTGGTCAGGCGCTGGGGAAGTTTTTTGTCACTGCTCTTGCTGCTCCTGCATCAGAACCCTCTTTGTTCTTCACTTCTTTGTGCTGTGCATTAGAATTGTAAATTTATGCAAATTACAGCACATGCATACAAATTTGGACATCACTCAGTTTGCCCTTTCAAAAGAGAAAATGATAATTGAAAGAACTCAGCCCTTTGGTCATGCTGCTTGCCCTTCTAAATCCAGCCAGATGAAAGAAGACAGATTTGAATTGTTTGGAATATTTTTAATGAGTCCAAACTGGTAATATTATATTGAGTACAGAAGTAGAAGACTGTGAGTTGGATGAAAAAGAAATTTAAAAAATATATATATATATATATGTACAGCAGCTGGACTTGAAGAGCATCTATCCTTGGAAAGGTTGGAAACAGGTTTCTCCAGAGAGCAGGGGCAACTTGAATCAGCAGCACCAGTGAGCAAAAGGGGGCCTGGAGTGACAGGCACGCTTAGCACGGTTCTGTGGGTGTGAAACTCAGCCTGCCTGGCTGAGCGAAGTGCTTATGGGCAATTGTGCGTCAGGCCAGGTCTTCTGCCTAGTTCTGCGTTAGTCTGTACTAACAGCAGCTCTAAATAAGCTCTCCTTATAGCAGCATCAGCACATTGTACCATGCTGGGAACACACAGAGGGCATAAGGCACAATCCTCTCCATTTAAATGATTTTTCATTAAAAAGTTATATTGGTGTGAGGGTTCCTTAGTCACTGCAGGTTGTTTTGCTTCCAGTGCCAGAACAAACTCCACAAACGCTCCCACAGAGGACAGGAGGTTTGGCAGCCTCAGCTGTACCAACACAGGCAGCGTTTCTCAGTGTTGACAAGTGTTTTACAGCCACTTTGGAGGGTGATTTCAGTGGCACTGTGACCTACAAACTGCCTGGGTTCTGGAGAGCCACAGCAGAAGCACTAAAGCCTCTCACAGTTTTTCCAGGCAGGGTCAGAGCAGACTGAACAAAGCCAGGATTTACATCTTTGGTCCATCCAGTTGCCCAACTTGTATCTATTTCATGCAGCTGTTGCTGTTGAGCAAACTGTGGGCAGCAGCTAGTGGTTGACTCAGGAGTTATCACATGTCAGAGGGCTGTGTTGGCTAGAAGAGGATAATAAAGTAATAAAAGAGCTTGATAGTAGTCCTAAACACTGTGACGTGAGGAGAAGGTGCCTTCTGCCTGCCAAAAGCTTGGGAAATTGTTTGGAGGAAGGTGAAAAAAGCCCAAATTTCCCCCAAGGAATCTAGTGGAGCTGGCCCACTGACAATGCCTTCAGCAGCCCCTGCTTGAGCATGGCAGAGGCTTTTCACCAGGCTGGTTTTCAGCCTCCTCAGCTTGTCCTCTCCCAGAGATACTTGCAAAGGCCAGAGGCCAGGCTGGCAGTGGTGGTGCAGGTTTGGTGCTGGGCAGTCTGGGGAGGGTGTGTGTGAGACTGGGATGGACACAGGGTGTGTGTGAGACTGGGATGGACACAGGGTGTGTGTGTGAGACTGGGATGAGCCCAGGGTCTGTGTGTGAGGCTGGGGTGGGCACAGAGTGTGTGTGTGAGACTGGGATGGACACAGGGTGTGTGTGTGACGCTGGGATGAGCCCAGGGTCTGTGTGTGAGACTGGGATGGACACAGGGTCTGTGTGAGACTGGGATGGGCACAGAGTGTGTGTGTGAGACTGGGATGGACACAGGGTCTGTGTGAGACTGGGATGGGCACAGGGTGTGTGTGTGAGACTGGGATGGACACAGGGTCTGTGTGTGAGGCTGGGATGGGCACAGAGTGTGTGTGAGACTGGGATGGGCACAGAGTGTGTGTGAGACTGGGATGAGCGCAGAGCCCAGAGCTGCCCGCAGCCCCCGGGCAGCGCACACTCCCGGTGCCGTGGTGTGGCCGTGCCCCCAGAGCAGGGTAAAGCCCAGTGGTGTTATCCCTCTGTTTGCATTCCCCTGCCTGTCTCACTGTGGTGCCTGGGAGGCTCAGCCCCTGCTGGAGCAATGTGATTTATTGCTGGCCCTGGCAGCCCCGCGCTGTCTCCCTGCAGCCCTCGGTAACCTGCGGAGGTCAGCTGGCCGCGTGCCCGGCAGCGCCGGCTCCTCACACGGCCCCAGTCCCCCGGGACAGCTCCAGATCCCGGCTCCGTGGTGGGATGAGGGCAGCCAGGCAGCCACATCCGTGTGGGGTGAAGCAATAGGTCACAGGAGCCGTTTGTCCCCGCGGTGCCAGCTCTCCCCCAGCCCGGCGCTTGCGTGGCCGCCGTTCTCACTTGGGTCTCCCGCAGCTCTGTCCCCCTGCCAGCCCCACAGGAGGGTGACCCTGCCTCCCTCCTCGCTCTGCAGCCCTGCTTGTCTCACTCTGACGTGCCTGCTGCAGGCTCCAGAGCTCACTGTGCTCCCTACTAATGCCTAAAGGTGTCCTTGACTGCTTTGATCAGTCTTGGCGTCGAGTGCAGCCCGGTGTCCCTTCCTTGAGCCCAGAGGAGAGCAAGGAGATCAAACAGTGAGAGAGTCAGCTTCTGGGTTTTGTGGTGGTTTGGATTTTTGGGGAGTTTTTTTAACTTCTTTTCAAATAAAAGTTTGAGATGTCCCTTAACAATCTCGGGTTAGGCTGATAGTATGGATTGTTTGGGATGTGTAGCACCACCAGTAAAGCAGCAACTGTTTTACCACACCCCACCTCCTTTAATTTCTAAACAAATTACAGTCACTCTTTTAAACAAGTAACTGAAATGTACAGCTAAAACCTGCCAGTTCCTGTGCCTGGTTCTTTAAAGTTTCTCTTGGTGGAACTGATTTTTTTGGTCTACCAAAATCGCCAGGGCACTTCTCCCATCCTATCCCACCCTCCTTCCTTTGGGAAGTGCAGTGTGTAGCATCAGAGCTGTGTGCCATCAAGGTGTTCTTCTTCTTTGCAGATGTCCCACCCTCTCCCACACCCGAGGAAGAGAGAGCTCCATCTCCACCCCCTGAACCTGCTCTGAAAACTGAGCTGGAGCCTGCATCCACAGAGGTGAGAGCAGATCAGAGTGATTGCCTGCTCTCAGGTAATGAGGAAGGAGCTCCTGGTTTCTCACAGTGCTGCCATGTCCCCCAGGTGTCAGCTGGAGGGAGGAAGAGGAAGAGGAAGCGCGTGCTGAAATCCAAGATGTTTATAGATGAAGAGGAAGGCTGCATGGGTAAGACTGGCTGTGCCCCACACTCACTCACTGGAGCTCACTTTATTGGCCACTTTAACGGGCCAGCCTCTCCCAGGATAGGAAGAGGTTCACAAAATCACTTAGTTATCCCACTTGGAACTCCTGCTCCCAGACTGAGGTAACTGCGCCTCTGGTGAAGGCCTGGGCAGGGAGTCAGAGCTGTAGCTGAATCCTTACCCTTGTTTGATTATTCACAGATTTTCCTTCAGTTCTTTCCCCTTTTCTCCTGCCATCATGATTACCACCCTCATTTACTCTCCTCTCCAAAGCTGCAAGCTTTTAAAGATGATACAGAAAGAGATTTAGGGTCTGGGATAAATTCTGGCTGAGATAACTTTGTTGGGTTTTTTTCCCCTTTGAGGATAAATCCAGAGCTGTGCAAAACTTGATTATATGTTAAAGAAACATGGAGTATCCCAGATAAACAGGGAATAAGCTGGGGCTTAAATACTTTATAGGGTTTCTGTTTCTGATAAGGGTGGCTCTGCTTTCAGAAGGGAAGAGAGTCCCTACAGAAGTCCTGAGAGCCAGAGGCTTTGAATTCCAGCCTGACTGGACTCTGCTTCCTGCTGTAGCCTGCAGAAAGCTGTGTAACACCACTGCATTCGTTTCCTCCATGTCCTGACATTGAAGTAGAGATGCAAACGTTCAGACTACGTTGGTTTGGGTTTGGGGGGACTTTTTGGAGACTTTAAACACATGAGAGCATGGAATGTGGTTTTTGTAATGCTGTTGTCAGCTGGATTGTATGGGATGCTTTGATTCCCCAGCCTGGCTGGGCTGAGGGGATGTCAGTGGAGCTCAGGGCGTGCTGGGAAGATGAGGTGCTCTTGTCCAGCTCTGTGGTGGTGCTGGGGAAGATGAGGTGCTCTTGTCCAGCTCTGTGGTGGTGCTGGGGAAGATGAGGTGCTCTTGTCCAGCTCTGTGGTGGTGCTGGGGAAGATGAGGTGCTCTTGTCCAGCTCTGTGATTCCTGGCCCAGCTCCAGAGCCGCCTGGCCCAGGCTCAGGCTGTGCCTGTTTGCACCTGTCTGCAGAGCTGCATCTTCTGTTTCCCATTAACTTGGTGTGTCTCCTTCAGAGGAGCACAAAGCTGTGGCTCTCAGCAGCTGGCTGCACTGGGACTGAAATCCCAAGTGCTGCTTTCTTGTCCAAGAATTGGGCTTGCACAGAGTTACTGACAGCTTTGGCTGGTTACCCTGTGGGGTGTTCCCCTCTCCCACCCCAGACAGAGCCATTGAAACACTTGGAAGGACAATGGAACAAAACAGCATTAGATGGGGAGCTGAGTTGTACAGGCTCTGCATCCAGAGCACAGGAATGTCTCTTCTGGGTTCAGCTGGGAATATTACCTCTGTTTCTCTGCTCTTTATCCCCACGGGGTTTCACAGTCCCTTGGGAAATCCAGACTCCTGGTTTCACAGTTCATATCCCCTTTCTGAAAGGGGAATGCAAGGCCCTGCTGTGCCCTTTGGAGACAGATCCTGTGGGATGGAGCTGGATACTGAGGAGCTGGCTGGGGAGCAGATGCTGCTTTCTCTACTACAAATCCTCCAGCCTGTTGTGCAGAACGTGCTGTCTGGCTGTTGTCCAGTTTCTCTCCTCCCTTCCATTCCACACCCTTTCCATGCACAGACCTAACAATTCAAAGGCTAAATAACTTGCAAATCTTCCAGGCTAATGTAAATTTTAGTTATTCTTTGACATAGAGGGGTTTTCCCCCTCTCCCTGCTGTCTTTTTATTTTTAAAACCAACACTAGGTTTTAAGAGGTTTTAATCCTAACATTAGAATGAGCTGTACTTTATATTTTTCCACAATTTTAAGTGATGGTTTTCACAATAGCTGCAATAGCAAGGAATTGGTGTCAAAAACCAAAAGTAATTTAGGGATTAGCCCTGAGGGAAATTGAGCAATTAAAGTGTGTGTGGAGTTAAGCAGAAGAAACATTCCTAGGCATCGACAGAAATCCATGGATTGAGGGCCTGCTCTTAGTCTCTAGTAAAGAGGAATTACTGAGGTTTAAGCTTCTGTGTTTCTACCTTACACTTTCTGAAGCTTCAAAGGACACACGTGGGCTTGGAGATGGGAATTTCCACACGTGCATTAGAGGGAGATTTGTGTTACAGCATTTTAGAGCGCCCGTCCTTTGAGCCGCCCTGATTCAGGGAGTCTGGCTGTGAGTGGGGCATCAGTGACTGCATCTGTGCACCCATAGATGCTGCACATACAGACTGCTGCAGTTCAGCTGAGACTGCAGCCAAAGAAAGCTGATCTGAGCTGTGCTGCTGCAATTGGAGGGGTTAACTGCACACTTCAGGAGTTGCCAGCGGTTCCTGACAGGCTGAGAACAGGATAAGGGTTTTAAGTTCACCCAGTGGTCTGGGGAAGCTGCTCCCTGAGAAGCCTGCTGCCTCTGAAGGGAGATTGCTTGGTTTGCAGTTCCTGTCTGAGGTCCTGCTAGTCTGCCCAGGAGGATTTCACAGCATTCCTCTTCCCAGTCCCTGGTGACGTAGGAAACCTTATTTAATTTGATGCATTAATACAAGTGAAAGCCAGTTTCCCAGAAGAAGGGAAGTTAAGACATCTGTTTAAAAGAATACAGTTGCTAAAGAAAAATGGCTTACTAGAAGAATCCCAGAGCACTGCTGGGAAGGCTGATCTAAGAGCATTTGCTGGGATCTGGCGGTGGCTCTCATCAGTGGGGCTGACTCCAGTTTAATTTCCGTGAGGTTGTTTTATGTCCCTGGGCTTCCCACCGCCGGACGCTGACAGCAGCGAGCTGGCACTCCCTTTCAGGCAGAGCCCTGATGGCAGACGTGGCTTGGGGCTGACCTTTCATAAAGCATTGCTTTGTGCTTGCCCTCTTTGGCCACTCTGTGCAAGGAAGCTGCCCCAAAGGCTTTGTGCCCCGGGACATGGGTGGTGCCTGCTTTGCTCTCCCCTAGCTGTCCAGTGTGCTGGTGAGAGCAGCCTGGGGACGTCTCCAGGTTGTCTTGCCTGGATTCCTGGAAAATCTGATTGCTTTGGCCCCTGTGGAAATGGGACCAAGTCAGAATGGTGGGGTTTAGCCATAAAGTAGATGTTCCATTGCCTAGTGCCAAACTACTGATTCTGATCTCCTTAGATTCATCACTTGCTGATGGCTGCTGGTCAGCCTTTGCCATATGAGTTAGAATCTCAGGATCACTGGCTTGGAAAAGCCCTCTAAGGTCACTGACTCCAGCTGCTCCCCCAGCACTGCCAAGGCAGCACTGGCCCATGTCCCCAGGTGCCACATCCACACAGCTTTTAAATCCCTGCAGGGATGAGGACTCACCACTGCCCTGGGCAGCTGTGCCAGGGCTGGACAGCCCTTTTAGGGAAGGAGTTTTCCCTAATACCCAACCTAAACCTGCTTTGGCACACTCAAGGTCATTTCCTACTGCTTAACTTGGGACTTAATTCCTGTGTCTGACACGTGCTCCTTGAACCCGAAGCGTTCCTTTCCAGGAGTGCAGTGGGAAGGCTCCAGTGGGGAGGTCTTTGGTGTAAAGATGGCTTAACCATCATCATCCTCCTCTGCTCCCTTCCCTGTTGTTTCCACCAGTGACTGAGAAGGTTTACGAGAGCGAATCCTGCACGGACAGCGAGGATGAATTCCCCAAGCCCAAGGCACCAGCTCCACAAAAACAACCCATGCTGCCCACCAAGAGAGAACCAAAGGAGGAAAGGAAGAACCCAAAGAAAGGGGCAGCTCCTGCCAGCAGAGCCAACAAGCAGGTCTCCATCATGGGCTTTTGCCAGAAGAAATGAACTGGGTCTGGCTCCTCTTGGCAGCTTGGGAGTGTTGCTCCCTGTTTTCGTGTGGCTCTCTGCAAGCTGCTGCTGCTTGTGGGGCCAACATGCAACCCCTGGTTACACAAGGTGCCCTGCTTACTGTGTAAGGAAGCCCTCTGGACTAGATTTTGTATCAGAGAAAAGTCTTTATTTGTTACTGCAATAATTTCAGTCGTCTTCACTAAGCAGTGTGGGAACTGCCAGCTAGAGGCAGCATCCAGAGGAACTCTTGAAAGGCTGTTGAACCTGTTCACATGAAATTGTATTTTTTTATTCACTCCTTCGGTGCTAAGTTAGGAGGGGAGTTGTGGTGTTTTCCTCCCCTCTTTGTACACCCCCAGCTCTTCAGATTGGTCCAGATGTTCACGTTGGGTAGCAGCAGCAATGTAGCAGGTCTTCAGGCTCAGACCAAATGTTGAACATCTGCTTCGGCTTTAACTGAATGAAGTCTACTTCATTTTCCCCCTAAGACTGGTAAATAGTTTTTGCTCTGCCTTTCATAATCTTTTTTTGGACAAAGCAGTGCATATAAAATTCTCTTACTCTCTTCTTCCTTGAACTTGTATCCTCTGTAACTTGCTCAGATGCCTAATTATAGACTGGGACACTGTTGGTGTTCTGTCTTTACAAAAACATCCTTGAGGCTTCCCACCCAATTGGCTCTGCAGTAATTGGGGGAAGGCTTTGCTGTTATTGGGAAAGAACTGGATCCTTAGCCTTGGAGGCCAGTGAGTCAGAGGGAAGGGTGATGAGAGGGCTCTGCTGATAACACCAGGCAGGTACCAGGGAGCAGCACGAGCTGCATCGCAGGGTTTGGAAGTTTGGGGTTGCCTGAAGAGTTTTGTTACAGGCATGAACCAGACAAGAGAAGAGATTTTCCTTGGACATCTCATCGCCTGCCTGCTGAAGGAAGAGTGCAACAGCACATGGTCCTGAGGAACCTCTTGTGAGAGAGGAATAAAGCACAGCAATCCTGTTAACCACAAAGGAGCTCTTGGTCTGGGCCTCCTGCTTGGCTGGTGCTGAGGCTGACAGACAGATGGGAAACATTTTCCAGAGGAGTGATGCTGAGCACTCCTGGAGCTTGGGCTGGTGAGTGCTCCCAGGCAGGGGCTGGTGGAGAGGAGCTGCTGCACCCCAGCAAAACCCATGCTGTGGCCTGGCCAGAGAATGATCAGCCTTATTCTGGTTTAATGAAAAAGTTTAACTGTGGAGAGCAAAACCCACCCTGCCATAGGGCTCCTGTGTTTTGGGTAGAGTTGAGGGGGTATTTTTAAAGGCAATGAGAACAAATCCCATTGAACACAGTTTTGGTTTTTGTTTTTGGTTTTGTTTTTTTTTAATTTGTCCTTATTCATTAAATGATGTGTCAAATTCTGATTTCCAAGGGTTGTTGTGGTATTTGACTGCGTGGAAGTCAAAGACATTTGCTGGTGAAGTGGGTAAAGATTTCTTCGATCGAAACCAGGGCTGGAAGCTTTCAGTGGAGTGTGTGAGGGCATCTGAAACCTCAAAACAGCAGGAGTTGTATTGAATTGGAGCCCTGGAGTGTCACTGCTGTGGCAGCAGGGGGACAGGCCAGGTGTCCTGGTGCTCCTGCCCCTCACCTGTGCGTGGTCTCGCTGGAGCTGCCGGCTGCACCCCGACTCCTGCCACCAGATGGACGTCACACGGCACTTCCTCCGGAAAATGACCTCATGTCTGCAGGAGCAGCACCCGGCAGAGCCTCACACTTGCAAAAGTCATGATCTCATACTCCCCGCTCCAGGGGCTGCCAGCCCCAGGGGGGCTTCAGGTCCCTGGATGCTGCCTTGGCCGAGGCTGGAGTGTCCCCAGGGGATGCCTGGGAGCAAGGAATTGGGGCTGGAGAGAGGGAGAGGGCTCCCTTGTGGGCAGGGGTCACTCCTCTGGCACCCAGGGGCTGGAGGGGGAAGAATGTCTGGGAGCCAGGCTTTTGGAACATGGAGCACATCTCCCACCTCAGGATGTGGTACTGGTGGAGCTCAGGGTCCCAAGGCTTCTCCTGGAGATGCAGAGGTCTTTGTACCCGTGTATGGGTCATTCACAGCTGGAAATCCCAAACCCCCAATCCCAGGGGGATCTGCCCTCCTCTTCCCCCTGTATCTCCCTTCCCACCACATTTACACCCTCAGAGGAGCCTCAGAAGAAGCAGTGGGAGAGGTTCATCCAATGAAGTGCAGTTTATGGTGTTTGCTCCCTAACAGCCTTATTTCAGGCAGAGGAATTGTCATCCTTCTTTCCCAGGTGCACTGAGGAGTTTCCCCGTCAGACTCTCCAGGCTAGAACTACTGCTGCACTGGGCTCTCCTTGGACAAGGTGCTTCCCAGCCAGCTGCCCCGAGGGATGCAAAAGCCCCATCCCGTGTTCAGGAGATGGCTGAGCTGATTTATAACCCTCCTTCCACAGGGCAGGGCCTGCAGAAACAGCCCTTCCTGCCTGGGCATCGGGCAGCGTGGAGATGAGAGCCGGAGGATCCGAGGGGAATCGCTGGGCTGGGCAGGAGGGTGTCCCGGCAGCCTGCTGGGAATTGCTGTGCTCTCCCACAGGCCATGCCAGCCCGGCCCCAGACACGGCAGCAGGGAACAGCAGGGCCTTATAAGGAAGCAAAATCCCTCAAGAAATCCCACAATCCCTGACAAGACAGCAGGACCTGCCAGGGCCGTGTCCCAGCGCCGGCACCGCGGAACCAGCGAGCCCAGCACGGCGGGACAGCCCCCAGGGCCATGGAGTGCACACTGTGCCCAGTGCCCGCCCTGTCACCAGCCCAGAGCACTGAGTGCCACCCCAGGAGTTCCTGGGACACCTCCAGGATGGGCTCTCCAAACCTGCCTGGGCAGCGCCAGGGCCTGAGCACC
>NW_005054627.1:292719-293589 GCF_000277835.1 Geospiza fortis
ATTTCCTGCTGCTGTCCCACCTGAGCCTGCCCTGGCCCAGCCTGAGGCCATTCCCTCTTGTCCTGTTGCTGTCCCCTCCTGTCAGGAGCTGTGCAGAGCCACAAGGTCCCCCTGAGCCTCCTTTTCTCCAGGCTGAGCCCCTTCCCAGCTCCCTCAGCCCCTCGTGGGGCTCCATTCCCTTCCCAGCCCCGTTCCCTGCCCTGGTCACACTCCAGCCCCTCCAGGGCTCTCCTGTCAGGCGGGGCCCAGCGCTGTCCCCAGCACTGGAGGTGCCCCAGCACAGCCCAGGTGCCACTGGCCTCTGGCTCACCTGGGCTCACCTGGGTTTGTGTCCAGCCATTGGCACCCCCAGGCCCCTTTCCAGCATTCCAGCCCCTCTGCCCCGGCCTGGAGCGCTGCCTGGTTCTCCCTGTCTGGGAATGTGGTGCAGAGAGGTGTGGGTGGGCCAGGGATGAGCACAGGGGCATGGCTGCTGCCAGAGCCAGCCCAGGGAGCTCCCCGGGACCTTGGCCTGGCAGAAGGGAGCAGAGCTGCAAAACCAAAGGTGGAAAAGCATCCGTGGGATTTTGGAGATGGCTTTTCCACATCCTCCTGCAGTGGGTACCACATCCCACTCCTGTGCTGGGATCCACGTGCAGTAGCCAAACATGCCATCCCACGAGGGCACCAGGGGGATGCTGGGGAAGATGAGCCATCCTCCCTGGCTGCTGAGCATCCCCCCGGAGCTGGGCATCCCACCTCGGGGCTGGCATCCCCCTGGATGTGTGCACCTCCTTCCCACCTGGAAGGGGCTGGGCATCCCACCTGGCTGCTGAGCATGGTCTCTCGGGGCTGAGCGTCGCCGTGGCTCGGAGCCCCGCAGCCCGGTGC
>NW_005054627.1:293601-299366 GCF_000277835.1 Geospiza fortis
CGGAGCCGCCCGGCGCGTCCCGGCGCTGTTTACTGCTGCCGTCCCGCCGCGGCGCTTCCCCCCAGCGCTTCCTGGGCTGGTGTCTGAAAATAGATATTTTTAACCTTTTAAAAATAGAAAGTCTCGCAGAACAGCAGCTCCTGTTTTTCCATTCCCTTCTCGTTTCTTCTCAGGGCGACGGAACCCGCGCCGGGGGTGGCGGGAGGCGGCCCCGTAACAGGCTCCCGAGAAAGGGGCGCCGGGGACAGCACACGTGTGCCTGGAGCACGAAAAGAAAGGTAAGAGAGAGAGGGAGAGGAAAAAAAAAGCAACTAGAAAGGCCGGGCACTTTTCACACGGAGCCTTATTTGGTATTTTCATGAAAAGTTATATCTTCACACTGTAAAAAACGCCACTTATTACTCATGCTTTACTAGGTAAGTGTATTTTCCTTGGCAGCAGGCGCTCTGGGGTTTTTTTCTCACTCCACTACTCCCGTACAAGCTATTTCGAAGGTTTCATTAGTTTCTCCATCAGAGCTGGCGCTGCTGCCGCTGTCTGAGGGCCGGGCCGTGAAACCCAGACACAGCCGCTGTTTGTTCGGCACCTCGGGGGCTGTAAAACCCCAGCGCGGGGCCCGCAGCGCCCTCCCAGCCCGCGGGGACGCGGCTGTCACCGCTGTCACCCTGCCCTCCGTGCCGGGCTGGGGACATCGCTCTGTCCCCTGTCGCAGAGCAGGGGTGCCGCGCCATCCCCTGGTCGCTACAGGTGCGTGGATGTCACCCGGCCCCATGAAACGCATCCATGCCACCCTTTCCTCATGACCTCTGTGCAGAGGGGGATGCCACCCTCTCCCTGCTGTCACTGCCGTGTCACACTGTCCCCACACGTGTGGGTGTCACCAATCCCCGTGCACTGCCTCTGCGTGGGCATCAGCCAGCCCTGGGCCGTCCCACCGCTGTGGGCAGCCACCGCCTGGTCCTCGGGGTCACTGCCAGGGCCATCACCCTGTCCCCAGGGCTGCGACATGCCCGTGGGTGTCCCCTGCAGTGTCCCCCGCAGCCCCCTGGTTCCCGCTGGGGACAGCGGGCGGTGTCCCAGCGCCGTGGCCGCGCTGCCGGCCCCGGGCCGCCTGGCCGCGCTTCCCAGCCGCTCTAAAAGCCAGCTTTGTGTTTCACAGCCAGGCCCTCGCTTGGCGCACGATTTTAATTAGAGTCTGGTTACACGGCTCGGCAGATGTGGAATGTATTTCTTAGCCCAGGTGGAATAAATCTATTGCCATAAAAACCAACCCCCCCTGTTATTAAACTCTCCCTTCTAAATAGCCCAGTATTGAGATGCACAGCCCCCCGGCCCCCCCGCCCACTCCCCCTCAATGCAAACCCTTTTCTAAGTGCTTAATGAGCTTTAATTTTATTATATTCCCTGCCTGCATGGAACCGGCTTCTGGTGCTGGCGCGGGCTCCGGCTCCCCGCCCCCCAGGACATGGCAGAGGAACACGCACGGAGTCCATCCCACAGGGGGAAAAGAGGACATGGCAGAGGAACACGCACGGAGTCCATCCCACAGGGGGAAAAGAGGACATGGCAGAGGAACACGCACGGAGTCCATCCCACAGGGGGAAAAGAGGACATGGCAGAGGAACACGCACGGAGTCCATCCCACAGGGGGAAAAGAGGACATGGCAGAGGAACACGCACGGAGTCCATCCCACAGGGGGAAAAGAGGACATGGCAGAGGAACACGCACGGAGTCCATCCCACAGGGGGAAAAGAGGACACGGCAGAGGAACACGCACGGAGTCCATCCCACAGGGGGAAAAGAGGACATGGCAGAGGAACACGCACGGAGTCCATCCCACAGGGGGAAAAGAGGACACGGCAGAGGAACACGCACGGAGTCCATCCCACAGGGGGAAAAGAGGACACGGCAGAGGAACACGCACGGAGTCCATCCCACAGGGGGAAAAGAGGACACGGCAGAGGAACACGCACAGAGTCCATCCCACAGGGGGAGAAGAGGAGGACATGGCAGAGGAACACGCACAGAGTCCATCCCACAGGGGGAGAAGAGGAGGACATGGCAGAGGAGCCACACAGAGTCCATTCCACAGGGGGAAAGGAGGAGGACATGGCAGAGGAACACGCACGGAGTCCATCCCACAGGGGGAAAAGAGGAGGACATGGCAGAGGAACACGCACGGAGTCCATCCCACAGGGGGAAAAGAGGAGGACATGGCAGAGGAACACGCACGGAGTCCATCCCACAGGGGGAAAAGAGGAGGACATGGCAGAGGAACACGCACGGAGTCCATCCCACAGGGGGAAAAGAGGAGGACATGGCAGAGGAACACGCACGGAGTCCATCCCACAGGGGGAAAAGAGGAGGACATGGCAGAGGAACACGCACGGAGTCCATCCCACAGGGGGAAAAGAGGAGGACATGGCAGAGGAACACGCACGGAGTCCATCCCACAGGGGGAAAAGAGGAGGACATGGCAGAGGAGCATGCACAGAGTCCATCCCATAGGATCACCGGGATGTCATTTCCCACAAGTCTTCCACGGGCATCCCCCCTGCATCCTCCCTAACCACGGTGTTTGAAGAACAAAATCCCAGGATTTGTGCTTGCAGGGGATTCCCCCTCCTTGCCCACAGCTCGGGGAAAGGGAACAAAGCCACAGGCCCTGTGAGGAGCAGAGCCTGAGCCTCCCCACCAATTCCCAGCGGGGAGACTTGGCTGTGGGCTCCCCCAGGAGTGTTCCCCCAGCTGGCCTCTCCTCTGGCTGGGAATGGGCAGCCCCTCGTGTGCCAAGGAGCTGTGCATGACGTTATCCCCCTGCCAGGGCAGGTGTGGGGAGCACGGCTGCTCCCTGGGGTGCAGCCCCACCCCGAACAGGGACCCCCGGCTGGGGGAGAGCAGCGCCCAAACCTGTCCTGGAGCCCCGAGCAGGGATCAGGCTGCTCTGCTGCTGGAATCTCCAGAGGAAAGAGCAGGGAGCCAGAGCTGAGCTGAGGAAAACCCAGCTTCTGTGATCTCACAGAGGAAATGACCAGCTACAAAGGGTTAAATTGCCATTTCAGAGGCAAAGCCTTCCTCAAAATCCTTTGGATGAATCAGGGCTAACCCTGGCCTTGCCCTTTTTGGGGAGCATGGTCAGCCTGGGCCAGCATTTGGTGAGGCTGATCCAGAAATCCCACGCCAGTCCTGTGACCTCTTCCTTGTTAGCAGGTCAACACAACCTGGAGAGCTTGCCCGGGGAATTTTGGGTGTCCCTCGCAGGCTGGGGGTTGCTTAGATGAAGGGCCAAATTTTATTCATCTCTAATCAATGTTTTTGTTCTTTTTGGTAAGTCACACTCAGCTGCAAAGGGCAATAATCCATCCTGGAAGGCAGCACAGCCCTCTGCAGTTCTCCCTGGACGCCTCTTGGCCCAGGGGTGATGGCTCGGTGATGCAGCCCTGGGCAGGCACTGAAAGCCTCCAGCCCCTGTGGAACTGGCCCTTCCTGACCCCAGGGAAGCCGTGGGGGAAGGACAACGTGCAGCTCCCCTCTGTGCCTGCCCAGGCCATCCCAGCTCCCCCTGTGCCCCCAAGGATGGAAGAGGAGCCAGCCTGGGGTGCAAGAGATGTGGCCAAGCTCTTTTCCCTGCCCCTTGTCCCTGTATCTAATGGTCCATCGGGATTATTTGCATGGTCCGTGCAGCTGGGAGGCAAAAGGAGGTGTCTGGGCCAAGCAGTCCTTCTTACTTCATCTTCAACTGTTTGCAAAGCCCCTGATCAGACGACCCAGATGGTGCTAAATGGCCATGAAGGACCATTAGACAGTGGGTCATTGTCGTGCTCCTTGAGTTAGATAATTGTGATGGGCCTGAACTAATGAATTTCTACCCAAAAAAGTAGCACTGAATCATGGTCCTTTGGCAAGGCTGGTGAGAAGGAGTTGTAATCAAGTTTTGGATTTATCCAGCCTGTACAAACAGGGATCTCTGCTGGAGCCACACACTTCCATGGCCACAAAACAGGGAGCAAGGAAAGCCAGGCAGAGGTTCGGTCAGAGTGGATCTCCCTCATGCCACGGGGCAGGAGAGCCCTGGGACAATCCAGCAGTTCCTTTGTGCCCTGGCTCTGTCCTGCCTCCCCTCTGGAATGCCCACATTTGGGAATGGGCCCAGGCCAGGCGTCCTGCAGGAGGAGAGGGCCTCTGGGGCTGCGCTGTGCCCTGCCAGCCGCGCTTCCTCCAGCCCTCCTTTGGCTCCAGCTGCCACCGCCGAGGATTTCCCTGCTTTTCTCATCACCCCCTTCTCAGCACCAGCCTTCCAGGAAGCCAGGGGCCTTTTCCAGTGTCCTGGCTTGCTGGCACAGCTTCTCTCTGCAGGGATTGCTTTGTTTCCTCGTCCTGGGGGTGTGGAGCTTTGACAAAGCCAGAGACAGGGAAACGTGATCCCGTTTCCCCAGCAGAGCTTGGACACCCTGCCAGGTGAGGTACATCCTGAGCTGCTCCTGCATCCAGAAAGGTGAAGGAACAGGAGAAAAGAGTGATTACAGACACATTTCTATGTGAGAAGAGACAGGAAACGTGAGGACTGTTTAGTCTGGAGGGGAGGCAGGTCTGTGGTGGCACGAGAACAGCCTGTGAGCCCTGCAGCACTGACAATCCTCTGCTTTCTCCATTTCTCGTCCCAAAAAAAGAAAAGGATGTGCAGAGGAGAGTGGATGCAGGGGAATGTTCTCCCAGTGGGTCTCTATGGAGAGATTTTAAGGGAAATCCTATCCTTTTGGGGAGAAATCCCTCCCTTTGCCTGGGGAGAGGTGATAAAAGAGCACACATCCCAGTTCATTGGGAGATGCCTAAAAATTCAAACCACTTCCAGAGCTGTGGGCTTCCCACAGGCACCTGGGAGCAGCAGGGTGCCAAGGTCCAAATCTTTTGGTGTGGATTTCCCCTGGTGGTGCAGGACACCCAGGCTGAGCAGAGTCTGTTCCTGGGAGCAGCAGGGTTCCAGCAGGCACCACCAGGAGGGACGTGGTGGCTTCCCCGCAGGGAAGGGGAAACATGGAGGTGAAAGTGGATGTTTTTCATGCCTGAAACCCCCATGCAA
The DNA here is from genome assembly GCF_000277835.1 of Geospiza fortis. Taxonomy (NCBI): domain Eukaryota; kingdom Metazoa; phylum Chordata; class Aves; order Passeriformes; family Thraupidae; genus Geospiza; species Geospiza fortis. Next base: position 298,683 of record NW_005054627.1, read on the forward strand.
AGGGAAACAGCAGGGCCAAGGGAGTGAGTGTAGCTGGCAGTTATATAGACATATAGTTTGGAGAAGTGTTTTGACTAACCTGATCATGCAGCATGAAATAAAAAAAAAAGCCCTGAGACCCCAGAGGCAGAGCCAAGGGTTTTGGTGGTGACTTGCCATCCATCCCAGAGCCCACAGCCAGGGGGTCATTTCGGCAGGATGGACCCCAGGAGCTCCCTGGTCCAACCTCTGTCTCCAGGCAGGGATAACTCTCAAGTGACCTCAGGGTGTTCAGGGTTGTGTCCAGGAGGTTTCTCCAAGGATGGGATGCTTCTCCTTTCCTCCCTTGGTCCCAGCTCCAGCATTTCTGAAGGGGAGAACTTTTTGGCATGTCTTCCAGTTGAACCAGGTCCATCCTGCCTGGTGCTGGGGACCCAAACTGGCCCCAGTGCCCAAAGCTCTCTGCAGAGCCCGAGGGTGCCCAGCGCAGGCTGCACCAGCCAGGGGACATCTGGGGCTCTCAGTGCACTCCAGACACCTCACACAGAGCATGGCAGGAGGGCTGGCAGGACACACAGCTCCCAGAGAAGGACCAGCAGGAGCTCTCAGTCCTGCAGGACCAGAATCGCAGCCACAGCCCGACCCCCTGGCCGCCGCCTCCTGCCAGGGAGCTGGGCAGAGTGGAGAGGGCTTTTCCAGCCCAAA
>NW_005054627.1:299605-303933 GCF_000277835.1 Geospiza fortis
CCGCAGCCTGTCCCTGGCTCCCAGTGCTGGGGCAGTGGAGCTCCCTGGCACTGGGAGCCAAGGCGAGCTGGTGTCTGTCCCCTGCCGGGCCCCTCTGCTCCGGGACAGGCCAGCAGGGCTGGGGTGCCAGGGGAGGATGGGAGAGCCACATCCCACAAAGGGCATTTTGGAACCGGGGTGAGGCAGCTCTGTGGTCACCTCAGAAACCTGGGGCTCTCTGGAAGTGCAGCATGCCCCACTCTGGGCAGGGATTGCTCAGGGAGGGAGGGGTGTCAGGGACCACATCCATGGAATCACAGAGTGACTGAATGTTCACACTGGGAAAGCTCTCTGATAACCTCTCCCCCAGCCCTGCCAAGGCCACCACCACTGCCCCACGTCCCCAAGTGCCACATGCACACAGCTTTCAGTCCCTGCAGGGATGGGGACTCACTGCTGCCCTGTGCCAGGGCTAGACAGCCCTTCTGGGGAAGGAATTTTCGCAATATCCACCCTGAGCCTCCTCTGGTGCAACGTGAGGGGATTTCCTCTTGTGCTGTCACTGTTCCCTGGGAGAAGAGGCCGAGCCCATGCAGGTTCCTGTGTTGCTGCTCACCAAAGGTCTCTCCTGGCCACGGAGCATCCAGCAGCACCCAAACCCCCTGGGCATGGCAGAGCAGCTCTGTGTGTGGGCATACTCAACTGGGTGTGCCAGGAGGTCTGTGTGTGCCTGGGCCCCCAAGCCTCAACACAGACCCTACAGGGAAAGGAGAACCAGCACAGGAAGCTGAATCAAGAAGACTTTTAATCAGATTTGTCAGACAGAGTTGGATCTCCAAATAAATAGATTTATCAAAACAGAATAAAACAAGAATCCAGGGATAAATATATGTACCAAAACAACCTGAAAATCCCCCAAAGCTGTTTCCAGGCAGGGGGAAGGGGATGCTGCTGCACGCCCTCCTCCCCACGCTGCAGAAATGATCCTGTTTGCCCTCTGGGAGATGTCCCTCCTGTGAATTCAGCCCGGTAGATATTATATAGGATAGATATAAATATATAGCACAATAAATGCTGAGCAGCGACCTTAGTGCAGTGTCCAGGGTCTCAGACCCTGCCAGCAGCTGGGTCCTCCCAAAACCTACATCTCCAAGTGACCTGCAAAGAGGGAAAAGAATCATCCCAAGGGAAAAGAATCTTTTCCCTGCAAAGAGGGAAAGGAATCATCCCAGGGAAAAGAATCTTTTCCCTGCACAGAGGGAAAAGAATCATCCCAGCTGGAAGAGAGGAGATTGTTCAAATCTGGAGGGCAGCCAGGCAAAGCTGCCCCTTTGCAGCTCCCAGGGGCTCCAAGGAAAGAGGCAGGGATGATTTTCCTCCCTTTGCAGGTCACCTTTCCCCTGGTGAGAAGCACGGTCATGTTCCGCTTTGCCGCGCTCCTCAGGAACGCCGGGGTGTCCGGGATGGATCCCACCTCCTCCTCCTCCTCCTCCTCCTCGTGTGGCAGCAGGTCCCCCCCTGCGAGGGCCGTCTGTCCCTGCTCCCTGTGCTCATCCCACACCTCTGGGGTGGGGAGAGAGGCACCTGCCCGGCTGTGGCTCCGATGGGTTGGGATGGCTCTCTGGAGTCGCTGCAATTGCCACTAGTGTAATCTGTATTGCAGTGCCAGTCTACTGAGTAATGCAGCTCTGGAGTTGGTATATATGTGTATGTGTGTCTGTGTGTAGATAAATCGATAGGTAGAGGAGAGTTCTTGGCTTTACAAGGTCTTTGTCTCCTTCTCTGGGCTCTCTGTCATCCTCAGCTCCGACGTCTGCGCTCGGAAGATGTTCCAGTGACCTGGATCAGCAGGGACAGACACACATTAGCAGCAGCCTCGGGGCAGGCCGTGTTCAGAGCAGCTCCTCAGGGATCCCAGCCACAGGTACTGCAATTAAAACGGGGCTCGGAGGGGCTCCCACCCTTGCAATGCAGTAATGGCACAGTCAGTGGCACTTACAGTGCTTTTTGTGCAAAGTGTGAAAAGAAAAGGGGCTCAGGCTGAGACAGGGACAAACCTCCCTCTGCAGCTCTTTAAAGGGTGCTCTGATGGGGTGGTAGGTCCGTGTCCTCCCTGGCATGGCTCGGATTTGGGCTGACTTTCTGCCTCTCAGGGGAGGAAGCATTCTGCTTCTATCTCAACCTCAGAAAGCCAAAATTTCAGTTTCATGGGCATTGGACAGGTATGGTTCTCTCCTGCCTTCTGTCAGCCCCATTTTAGGGTGGGTTGCTCAAGTCTCCCCACCATTGATACTCATTTTTGTGCTGCTGCCTCAGCCTTGGGTCTTCATTCAGCAACCTGTGGTAGGGGAAAATCCTGCTGCAGAAGGAATCCCTCTGGATCCCCCAAGGAGCTGCAGACTCCCAGCAAATCAAATGTGGAGCTGTGAAAGCCCCCCCAAACCAGGACAAAGTGTCCCAGTCCCTCTCTTGCTCCCCCAAAGAATCCCCAGATGTGCAGGAGGTGGCTGGAGGTGCTTCCTTTCCCTCCAGGTGTTCTGTCCCCTCAGTGCAACCCCAGCAAGGATTGTGCAGCCCCAATGTCATCACCCCGGCGGTGGAGGGAATGTTTTCTGGCTGAATTAACCTTCTGCTGTGGAGAAATCGTGGGTCAGAGCTTTCCTAGAACTCAGGGCCACGGCAGCGGGACGGTTTCACAACAGGGCTGTTTGCCAGGGGAAACTGAGGCAAGAAGGAGGAGGCACATGCCAGGGACTCCGCCAGGGTGTGAAGCCCAGCCTGGCAGCAGGGACTGGACCATCCCCCAGGGTTTGTTTGGTCAAAAGATGCTCTCTCAAAGGGACTGGGGGTGAGAACAACCTCTGGGGCACTGGGAGTGCTGGTGTGCCGAGCCCAGCCCACTAAACCCTTCCCAGCCAGCAGGGAGCAGCCAGGCAGTTCCTCCACCCAGGCAGTCCTGCTCTTTGTCATGTTTACGCACATCCCGGAACATCCTGAATGGTTTTACAACATATTTCAACAGTTTCATTTTTTGCTAATCCCTTGCGCCATTTTTTCTCCTGCCCCCTTGCTCCCAGGAGCACCAGATGGATTAGATATAAAAATCAAACAGTTTTACGGGCTCTGGAGAGACAAAACCTCGGGATTTCACAAGAGTGCAGCCACTTTTAGAAAGCTGGCTGCCCTTTCTGATACCATAAAGTGAAAATGTGGCTGTAACCAGGAGTGTTGCGTGGGGCGGGAGGGCAGGCCAGCCCCAGCACAGCTACACTTGCACAAGTGCTGTCCCCACGGCTCAGCTCCCCACACCAGGCTGGGACTCACACAGCCTTTTGGAGGGGCCAGAGCAGAGCAGGAAATCAGGAGGTTGCTTGGGGCAGGGAGTGCTGGAGGAGTGAGGAAAGGGGATTTTTCTGTCCCTACCTTCGTTTGTCCTGGTGATCAGCCTGAAGTTCTGTGCCTCTTGCTTGAATTCTTGCTTGCTGATCTTCTTGGTCTGGATCAGATGGAATATTCCTGCAGAGGGGCACACAGGGCATCAGATTGTGCAGTGCCCAACTCAAGGCTCACACAGGGCTGGATTCTCTGTCCCCTCCTGACACTGCCTGCCCCAGGGCCCTGCTTTGGTGCAGGACCTGCTGCCAGAGCCTGGTGGGAGCTGGCAATGGAGCCAGGGCTGGACAGGGACTGGCCAAGGCCAGGAGCCATCTCATTCAAGTATCAGATCAGATATTAGGAGGAAATTCTGCCCTGTGAGGCCCTGGCACAGGTTGCCCAGAGAAGCTGTGGCTGCCACACAAGTGGGGAAGTGTTCAAGGCCAGGTTGAAGCAACCTGGGACAGTGGAAGGTGTCCTGTCCACAGCAGGAGTGTGGAACTGGGAAGGCTTGAAGCTCCCTTCCAACCCAAACCTTGCTAAGATTCTGTGGTTCTATTAAAGCAGCCACTGCTTGTTGAATCAGGATGTTTCACCATGGAGCAGGTGAAAGCAATAGGATTTTGTTGCTCCAGAAAGCATCTTGCCCTGCAGGAGTTGCAACCTCCCCTAAAAGCATAAAAGAAATGAAGGTGAGAGCCAGGGGATGCTGGGGCCCCTCTGCTCACTCTCAAACACCGGTGCTCCCTCCATGCTCAGGTGATCTCCTTTCCTGGAAGCACCAAAGGTTTCCATCTCTTGGTCAGCAGAGCTGAAATGGCTCCAGGGCAGGAGCAAGCACGAGTGACCTCAGCAGGGATGGATATTTGTGCCCCTGCCAGCACTGACCCTCAGTGGAGCTGCTGGCCCAGATGTTTGAGCCCTGCAGAGCAGAACCTGCGTTCAGCAATGACAGTGCCCTTCCTGTGGGAGCG
>NW_005054627.1:303943-311353 GCF_000277835.1 Geospiza fortis
TCCTGCTCTCCTGCAGGGCATGCCAAAGCAGCAGGTGTGCCTGCAATATCCTTCCCCACCTCTCACGCAGGCACATCCAGCCTCTTGCTGCCAGCAGACGTGAGAGGCAACGTGGTCCCCCTTATTTGGTTAAGAGACTTTCCCTGATTCCCAGCAGCAATTACACATGAAAAGGGTATGTAATGAAGGGGAACTGCCTCACAAGCCATATAAATGAGATGTTATCATAATTGTGGAAAATTAGTACAGGAAGTCAAAGGCAGAGAGAGAAATAGATGGATTTTTGGAGTGTTACTGAGTCCTTTCAGTGGGTTGGGTAAAGAAGTCCTACCAGTAACAAAAGAAGACACTGGGTGGAGATAATAAAGCTGTTATTGACGCAAGAAAGGCACAAGTGTTCAATAAATTCTTCTGGTCTATAATTAGAAAGGAGCAGGAGGGTGTGCTTACAGTCCCGGGGCTGATGAAGCACTTTCCAGCACATTAGTAACCAAGAGGATATTTCAAACAAGAGCTACAAGAGATAAACATCTTTTAATCAGCCGGCCTAGATGATGCTCCCCAAGAGCTCTCAGAGAGCTGGCTGAGACCTTTGGCCCCCAGGAGGGTCATTCCCAACATCCCAGGAGCTGGGGAGCAGCAGAGGAAGGCAGCAGGAGCCAGCACAGCACAAGCTAAGGACACTCCACCAGTGGAGAGGCAGGATGGATGGCGCTGGCACGGGGCAGTGCCATTTCCTGGCACACACATCCCATCCAACAGGCAGGAGCACTCCTGGCAGCCCTTGGGATGGAGAGAGCTGCTGGGGCACTGTTCTCGCTGCTTTAAAGGGGATTTGTGAGAAAGATGGCCAAGGACAGAGAGGACAACGGGTCAAAAACATCAAAAACATCAGATTTTCAAAACTCCAGGTGATGTTCAGACCCCTAAAAAGATGGGGAAGCCCACACTGCAGCTCCTCTGGAGGCCAGCTGTGCACCACCAGCCAGCTGGGTAAAACCTTTGGCTGGAGTTGGTGCTGGTTTCTCCTCCCAACTCCTGCTCCATGGAGGAAACCGTCGGAGCCCAGAAATAGATGAGGCCACGTAGGTATCGTGAGCCCATACAAAGGCAGTGGACCAGGTCCAGGTGTGACTTGCAGGCTCTTTGCTCCACACACGCTGCTCTGTTGGTGGAGCCATGGCCCACGGAGAGGTGGAATCCATATGTGAGTGAGCTCATGCTCTTTCCCAACAACAACACTGCACCGTGCCAAGCAAAAGAGCTGTGTTGGCCTTGGGGACAAGGGCCTCCCCTGTCCCTGGCTGGCAGGGCTGGGGAGCTCCATGCAGGCTGGAGCTGCTGGCCTCGGAAGGTGCCGGCAGGGTTTGGGTGCTGCCCCTGCCAAGGAGCCAGGGGAGGAAGCGGCGGGGCCCCGAGCTGTCCTCAGCCACAAGGTGCCATTGTGAGGGAGGCCCTGCTGAGGAGGGGCAGCACAGGCAGCAGGGAGCGTGCCAGGGGCAGGGTGGGAACGTGGTGGCACCAGGGCTCCATCTCTGGGTCAGTGCCTCAGGTGCTGTCCAGCCATGGCCGAGGCCTCCCCAGGGAGGGATGTGAAACATGGGCACACCAGGAGACCAGGATGGCTGCACAAGTCCAGCAGACACAGGGCAAGGGCCCCTGCATCCATAGAGAAGGTATGACCAACCTGAAGCACTCAAGTTCTTTGGGATAGAGCGTGTCCAGTGGAAACTCGGGAATAAGGCACTGGGATGCTTCCCTGGGCCTCAGAGACACACAGCACAAATATCTACTGGACCAGGTGTCCCCAGACTCCTGCCATCCACAGGAACAGAGCTGAAAGTGTGGGGAAAGAGCAAGAGATTGGAGCCTTTTGACAGCGTGTTTGCTGTGCCTTGACCTCTGGAGCACACACCAACAGGAAGGAGCATCCAAACCCACCCATCCAAAAAGTGGGCCAGGGACAATTCATCCTCCTTTGTGCACCTTTGCAGCAGCTTTCAAGCTGTAGGTGGACTGGGGTGTAAAGAAAAGAGCGAATGCAAAATCACAGAGCCACCAGAACAATTCCTTTGTTTGTTTTCCACATGCCTTTGGCACGGGAGCAGGGAGGTCTGGAGGAGCAGCCCCAGGCCCTTGCCGTGGCTGCCCGTGTGCTGTGCCCCCAGATGGTGTTGCAGCTCATGGTGAGGACAGGGGGGCCAGAAGTGGTTTCCAGCCCCTGGTCTGCAAGGAATGCAGGGAGAGGGTGTGAAATGGGGGAGCCAGGAAAGCCAGCCTGCTGTCAGCAGGTTTAGATCCACCACGCAAGGGGTGGAGCGCCGTGAGAAGAGCCAGAAAAGCTGAACAAAGCTTGGAAAGCATCAGGCTTCCACACACACCTCCCGCTCTGCTGGCCGCTTTCACAATGGTGCTCACCTTTAATCAGCTTCCAGTTGTAGATTTCCACCTCTTCTGCCAGCTCCCTCTCGATGGCCACGGTCCTGAGGATGTCCTTGGAGGGCTCGGAGCGCGGCGGCACGAAGGCGTACACCAGGACACGGCTGGGGCCACTGCCACACCGGGGGCTGCCCACCTCATCCGTGGGTCTGACCCTGCTTTCTGAGCACAAACAGGGACACAGCTCATTAAAGGGGGGCAGGAAGGGCCATCCCAGCAGCCAGGTCATGGAAAAGGCATCTCGTTGGCTTTGGCGCCGCGGGGCACAGTCCCGTGATCCGAGCCCCAGCTCCAGGAGCAGCAGCAAAGGAGAGGCTGATAAAGGAGCTGTGGACCTCCTCATCCTCATGTTTTTCATCCCCCCTGCCCCCAGCAGCCTCTGTGCCGGCAGGGATGGGGAAGGGGGATTTTGTCCATCTGGCTCCCCCATACTCCCCGCAGTGACCTTGGTGCCACCATGGCCACAAAGCAGGGGCTGGATTCCCCACTCCCCATCTCGCTCCTGCTGGGGAGGAACATCAGGGGAGCCAAGGGATGGGCCCACAGCAGGGGAGCCTGGGCAGTGTGCCCAGCTCAGCCCCACAGGTGGGCTCAGCACCAGCCCCAGCACCCTCCCCACACGGGGTGCCACCACAGGGACATCCACCCTGGGTGCTACGTGACTTTTCCAGCATTCTTGGTAAAGAGGAGATGCTCGTTTTCCCCTCTTTTTTTTCTTTTTTTTTTAATGTATCTGGAGTAATTAAGAATGCCCTGTGGTTTTGGAAGGAGATTTATTGCCTTTGGTTGTGGTCCTTGGAACGCAGAGGAGCCCAGCTCTGCTGAATTTAGCCTTGTTCTCCCAGTCAGTTTGGATGCTGAAGCTTTTCACACTACTCGAAAGAAAGTTTGGCTATAAATAGATGCCTGGGGTTTATTTTAGCAAGACAGTTATTTTAGGCCTGATTCTGCTCTCCCCCAGGCTTTCTGGGGTGCTCCTGAGCTCTTCTGCTCTGAGAGGGAGTGGAAATCCCAGTTCAAAGGGAAGCAAAGCTTTTCATCAGGCAGAGGAAGGAGCTCAGCTCTGCAGCTCAGCGTGAGGCAGAGGAGGGTGAGCACAGCCCAGCACCCTCACCTGCCCCAGGGAAGCCCCTGCTCCAGGGCATTCCCAGAAGCCTGCAGCTGTTCAAGCTGGAAAAGCCCCTTGAGATCATGGAGTCCCTGATTAAAGCCCCACCTCCACAGCAGGGAAGGAACCCCTGGAATTCAACGGGAATTAAACAACCAAGGAGCTTCACGCCCCCACAGCATGGGGAGGAGGAGCAGGGACACAGAGGTCCTGGTCACCAGCTCTGCCCACAGCAGTGTCCCCCCCTCCACACAACACACCACAGCAATTCCCAGGGTCAGGGTCCCTCTGGAAAAATCACTTGGCATTCCTAAGTTACTGGTACAAGGGAGGAAGAAAAGGACAGCCACGGAAAGCACCTGGAAAAGGACCTGGGCAAAGCCTCCAGGCAGTGAAGGAAAGGGCAAGGATGTAACCCGGCTGAGGTGTGTGTTTGTGATCCCTGGTGTGTCTGTGAGAGCTGGAAGGCAGGAACACAACCGTCCTGGCTGCATCAGGGTGGTGAATTGGAAATAAAATGCAGTCTGAGCAGCAGACAAGAGACCCAAGCAGGGAAAGCTGTCGGCTTTAAACCAGAGAGACCCGCTAGAGTGGGAATGCAAGACTGGAAGGGTTCTGCTCAGTCATCACATCCCATTCCCACCAGGCACCACATCGTAAATCCTGCTCATAAACATATCAAAAACCTTATTAAAACAAGCTGAGCTTCTGCCCTTCGCTCCCCTGAGGAGGCCATCCCAGAACCTCTCCGCTCAGGGGCTGGAAAACCTCGAAAATCTCAGCTCAAAGGACTTTGCAGCCATTCCAAGACATGGCAGTGCCCTTTGCTTGTTCTCCTGGGTGACAGCCCTGCACAGAATCTGGGAGGCAGCTGCAGGAGCGGGCAGGATCCCACCTACCTGGACATTCTTTACAGCATTTCCCATCCACTTTCTCAGGGTGCTGGCAGGGGTACTCCTTGGGGCAGGTGAGCTTGTGGCAGTCCTGGACGCCGTCCCTGCAGGTGCAGAGGATGCAGGGCAGCAGGCCGTAGAGCCGGAACACGGGGTGCCACACCTCCCCGTGCGAGTAGGTCTTCCCGTTGTACACACAGGCTGCAGGAGAGACAAAGGAGCTGCCTGGGGACCCAAATCCTCCTCTCTGTCAGCCCGAGGCCTGGTGCAGCCGTGGCCTTGGAGCAGCTCGGACGTGGCCGCTCCTGCTGTGTGGAGGAGCCAGCTCTCTGGCAGCACGGGACACCACAGAAGGTGCCACAGGGACCCAGCCGGTGCCACGCAGCGGGTGCCATGGGGCAGAGGGAGCAGCAGCAGGAGATGGCTGTGCCGGGTGTGACCGCCCTGCAGGGACAGGGGACCTCACCTGCGTGCCACCCTCTGGAGCCCAGGGTCCCTCCCGGCTGTGGCAGCAGTGAAGCACAGTGAAGAGTGCCACCTGCTGACTCCCGCACGGAAATTTCTGGAGGTCCCACAGTTTCCTCCAGGCCTTCATCTCCAAGGCACCTTCCGAAGGCACAATGGTGGGAGAGCGGCCAAGAGGAGGAAGGAGCTGTTATTCCACCTCTGGATCAAGGGGCTTGGCTACTGCTCTCACTTTGCTGCTCTGCCCTCCAGGAGGAACACCCAGAGGGGCAGCTCTGGGTCAGGGCCAGCCCTTGCACAAGGAGGAATGTCCTGTCTTTGTGTGCCACTCTCCTGGAAGGTCCATGTGGAGGCTTCCAGCTGAGCTCCTTCCTTCCCAAGTCCCAGAGCTCCAAAACATTCCAAGGACCAGCCTTCTCCCGACCTGTTTTGGAGAGTGGCAGTCAGGAGACTGTGGGCATGAGGACTGAGACACCTGGTTGAGGCTGGCTGTGGAGGAGTGGGGAGAAGGACTTGGTGGTGGAAACCTGCTGCTGAATCAGATTCCTGAAGAATTCCAAGCTCTGGAGAAGCCACTTTAAATCCCTGCCCGGCCCCTCCGTCCCTTACCTTTCTTGTGCTTCTCTTTCAAGACGATCTTCACAGTGGTGCCACCTGCTCCCTTGGGCTTGAAGCTTCTGGGAATTAGCTCCAGGGAAGAGCTGAGGGCCGTGGACACGGTGGCTCCAGGGGGCTTCCTGCCCACCACCTCTCCCAAGCACTGGTCCTGGGAGTGCCTCTGTGAGCAGCCAGGGAAAACAGGGGATTCAGACTCCAGCAGCTGAGTTGTTCTCCTTCCAGAGCATGCTGGGGAAAGCCATGCAGTGTCCTGCACGCCTTCCCTCAGGAGTGCAAGGGGCAGAGACCGCAGGGGTAAGCAATGGCCCACGAGCCTTATAAACCACAGAAATGTTAAGGCTGGAAAATTCCTCTGAGATCATGGAGCCCAACCATTCCCGAGCACTGCCAAGGCCACCACTATCCCATGTCCCCAGGTGCCACACAGCTTGTAAATCCCTCAGGGGATGGGGATGCCAGGCAGCTGTGCCAGGGCTGGACAAACTTTAGGGGGAAGGAACTTCCCCAGTATCCAACCTGACCCTCCCCTGGCCCAGCCTGAGGCTGTTCCCTCTCCTCCTGTCCCTGTTCCCTCTGGCTGTCCCTTCCTGTCAGGAATTGTGCAGAGCCACCAGGTTCCCCCTGAGCCTCCTTTGCTCCAGGCTGAGCCCCTTCCCAGCTCCCCCAGGAATTCTCCATCCCCTTTCCAGCTCCCTCAGCCTCTCCTGTGCTCCAGCCCCTTTCCCATTTGCTGCTGCCCACACCCAAGGGGTGCTGAGCAGTGCCAGTGCCCCACACTGGTGTCCTCCTCACTGGGGCAGAGCCTTTCACTACCCAAGCTCAGCCCAGTGCCCTCAGAGAAACCTGTGAGCTCCTGCATCCCTAAAACACACAGGGAAATGGGCTGCTCTCTCCTAGGTGGGAAAAGGAGGGCTGGCATCTCTGTGGCTCAGGCAGCATCAGGAAGGTGAGGATGGGCCAGATCCTGCTCTCCCACCCGGGAGGCACCAGGGGAGCCAGAGTGGGGCTGCCAGCCAGCAGGGCTGAAACACCAGGAACAGCCCAGGAGCAGAGTGCCGGGACAAGACACGCAGCACAAAGGGTCCCCTTGTGTCTATTTTGGAGGTTTTATAGGTGCTGGAGCAGTATGGAAAAGGGCAGAGCCAGGAGCTGAGTGACCTAATCCCACAGAGCTGGCATGGGCTGCCCAGCTCCGAAATGTGGCCGTGAGGGAACCCAGGAGCCAAGGAGTCACTTTTTCCCTGCTGGGGCTGCTGATACAAACAGCCTGGGGAGGCAGGGTGGTGGCCCTGGGTGTCCTCCTAGAGCTGCTGGGCATTGTGCAAGGATCTCAATGGATCCCACTGTGCAAGGGCATTCTGTGAGCTGCTCAGGGGGCTGTGCTGGAAGCAAGGGGTTTTAAAATGCAAAAGTCACGTACAACACCTCTGTTTAACTGCAGGGGCTCCTCTTCCGTGGGCTTCTCAAAGGAGCCATCTGCAAGGCAAAAACATTGTCCTGGAAGGTGCTGGGGGCTGCATGGAGCTTTGCTCTCTGTGCCTGAATGTGCTGGCCTGCCTGGCAGCCTGGAGAGACGGGAGCCTTGCACATGCAATTCCTATTATCCAAGGAAAACCCAAGCCTTGCACATGCAATCCATGTTATCCAAGGAAAACCCAAGCCTTGCACATGCAATTCCTATTACCCAAGGAAAACCCAAGCCTTGCACATGCAATCCATACTACCCAAGGAAAACCCAAGCCCTCAGCTTGTGCTTCCCGGTGCAACCAAGAGATAACAAGCGGCCTGATTTACAGCCCAGGCTTCCAAACTCGTGCCAGAGTGGCTTGAGATGGCTCCTGCTGCCAGCTGGGGTGTGCCAGCCCTCACTGCCAGCCCCATTCCCTG
>NW_005054627.1:311369-313866 GCF_000277835.1 Geospiza fortis
AGGAATCTGGCACGCTGAGGGGAGAGGAGCACAGCAGCTCGGGGCAGGTCACCAAGCCACAGTAAATCTGGCCTTCCTAGGAGGGCAGCAGGGAAAAACACCCAGTCAGCCGTATAAAGGGCTGTGTGTCCCCCACGTAGGTCCCTTCCGACCCAAACCATCCCAGGATTTTATGAGTTCATGACCAAAAGCTCCCTGGTAATCCATCTTGCAGTGCCACCAGTCATCCTTGCGGTGCCACCAATCATCCAGCACCTGCTGGCAGCGGGAGTCTGTCCCTGCTGCGCTGTCTGTCCGTCCTGCAGGGCACAGCAGGGCACAACAATCCCCAAGAGGATTTGCCCTGGCCTGTGCCAGGGAAGGGACCCAGAGGAAATGGGTGGAAGTGGGAAGCACGATTCTGAGCCCACGTTCAGGCCCACACCAAAGCTCTGCCCTCCCTGTCCCTTGGTTAATTCCACAACACCAGGGCTAAGCACACAGAGGTGCAGGGATAGACCCAAGTGGATTGTTTGGAAAATATCATTGCTGCAGGTGACTCAAGCTGAAAACCACAGGTTGAGGCCAGCCCTGACCTTTGTGCATCCCAGTGCCACCTCAGGCAGTGGATCTGCACCAGCTTGTGGCAGGAATAAGTTTTTGCTACTTTTCCAAAGGGTAAAAAAGGATGTTCACAGCCAGACCTCGACAGCAAGGTCATCTTCTCCGTGCAGCAATTTTCCCTGGGGTATCCATGAGCTCCCAGTCAAGCAAGACCAAGAGGTCAGCCAAGGATATCCTTAGAAAACCAAACCACAGCTGCCTCTCCTCCCATCAGGAAGCCAAACTGCTGTGCAAGGAGCTTGAAGGGGATGAGGGGAGTTTGGTGGGTGACAGCACCTGGCAGATCCTGCTCTGCACCCGGGGAACCCACACCTGCCTCTCCCTTCCTCCTCCTCCTCCTGCTGCCCAGCAGCTCGCAGCGGTGCCCTGCCCCAAGAGCCAGTGCCCCAAAATGCTGGGTTTATCGCAGAGGCTCTGCTCTCGGGGCACTTCCCAAAGAGGGTTAGACCAGCTGTTCCCGCAGCTGTTCCAGCAGCTGGCAGCACCAGACACAGCCCGGGGAGATCCCCCCAGCGAGGGCTCCGCTTCAGCCAGCCCTTTATTTTCCCCTTTGTACCCGAGGCATTGCCCCGACAGATACACAGAGTGGCAGCCCAGAGGGACGAGGAGCCCACTCCTGGGGACAGTGGCACAGGCAGCTGGATTGGAGGGCTCTTTATCCTGGTGCTTCAGGTGTTCCACACCACCCAGTCGGGGTTCTTAAGAGAGGAAAAAGCCTCCCCAAAAGCTGCATCATTCCCACGCATCAGTCACTGCTCTTGCCCCCCCAGAGCTGCCGGAGCAGCTATCCCAGCCTGGCAGGCAGAGGCTGGGCAGGTTACAAGCGGTGTAACCCCTGTGGGTGATGACAGGGCAAGTGCTTTAGGGGCTCCTTTGCCCCTCCTTGATGTGCTGGCCCCAAAGAGGGGGCACAGGGTGCCGCGGCCCAGCGCCGTGCGAGGGCGAGGAGGAGGAGGAGGATGAGGAGGAGGAGGCTTACGGAGCAGCTGCACTGCACACACTGGTTGGGCTGGCGGCCGGGCTCTGCAAGAAGGGGCGAGAAAGGAGCGGGGTCACAGCCAGCCCACCCCAAAGGAGCCTTCACACCCCACGGGCGCCCTGAGGTGTCAGAGCAATGCGTGCCTGGTCAGCAATGAAGGGTCCAAAAGGTTTTGGAGGATGGGGCTGCCCTGAGCCCAGCACACAGGGGAAACCTGGAAGCCTGACCTCACAAAGCTCTTAAAAAAATTACTGGGGTGTTCCCTCCCCTGGTTGTAACCATCGCCAGATTCAGATGGAATCGGGTAAAAAGGGCTTGTCTCATAGGTAATTAGCAAAAAATGAAAATTAATGAGGTTTTTCCTATTTTTTTCCCTAACTTCTCAAATCACTGGTGGTGTCCGACTAGCTCTGCCAGCACTCAGGGAGGGAAAGTTTTGGGACTGAATCTTGAGGTGAGGTCTTTGTTCTCACCATATTGAGGTAAAATTCGGCAATCAGTAGTGGTAAGGCAGAAAGAGTTTTGGGGCTAAAACTTGAGCTAGTCTCCAGTGCAGAGAAGGAAGTTGTTAAAAAACTATAATTTTTTTTCTAAAAATTTATTTCTAATTTTTTTTTTTTTTAATCCAAGACACTTTGCTGGCAAACGATCAGAACAAATTGCCAGCTCCTGTTTTGCCCCTGAAGTGTGAACTGACACTTTGTCCCTACAAAGCTCTCGGGACGGGGGCGAGGGGAGAGGGTGATCTGGCAGAGAGCCCTTTTCCATCACCATGGGATTTTTGGAGGGACAAAGCAGGCGGGGCTGGGTGTCACCGCCCTGCGGGAGCACGGCCACCTGTCCCCCCGCCCCGAGGGATGCCCACGCACCGGGACAGCGCGGGCAACACTGCTGCGGCTCCGCGGCGGGGGTGGC
>NW_005054627.1:314776-316388 GCF_000277835.1 Geospiza fortis
GCGGGGGAACAGCTCGCTGCCGCTGAACATCTCTCCCTGCTGGAACGTGGTCCCGTTGTAGCGGCACGACCTGGCGGGCGCCCGCAGCCCGGACGGGGACGGGGGCTCTGCAAGAAGGGGCGAGAAAGGAGCGGGGTCACAGCCAGCCCACCCCAAAGGAGCCTTCACACCCCACGGGCGCCCTGAGGTGTCAGAGCAATGCGTGCCTGGTCAGCAATGAAGGGTCCAAAAGGTTTTGGAGGATGGGGCTGCCCTGAGCCCAGCACACAGGGGAAACCTGGAAGCCTGACCTCACAAAGCTCTTAAAAAAATTACTGGGGTGTTCCCTCCCCTGGTTGTAACCATCGCCAGATTCAGATGGAATCGGGTAAAAAGGGCTTGTCTCATAGGTAATTAGCAAAAAATGAAAATTAATGAGGTTTTTCCTATTTTTTTCCCTAACTTCTCAAATCACTGGTGGTGTCCGACTAGCTCTGCCAGCACTCAGGGAGGGAAAGTTTTGGGACTAAATCTTGAGGTGAGGTCTTTGTTCTCACCATATTGAGGTAAAATTCGGCAATCAGTAGTGGTAAGGCAGAAAGAGTTTTGGGGCTAAAACTTGAGCTAGTCTCCAGTGCAGAGAAGGAAGTTGTTAAAAAACTATAATTTTTTTTCTAAAAATTTATTTCTAATTTTTTTTTTTTTTTAATCCAAGACACTTTGCTGGCAAACGATCAGAACAAATTGCCAGCTCCTGTTTTGCCCCTGAAGTGTGAACTGACACTTTGTCCCTACAAAGCTCTCGGGACGGGGGCGAGGGGAGAGGGTGATCTGGCAGAGAGCCCTTTTCCATCACCATGGGATTTTTGGAGGGACAAAGCAGGCGGGGCTGGGTGTCGCCGCCCTGCGGGAGCACGGCCACCTGTCCCCCCCCCCCGAGGGAGCTGGGTGTCACCGCCCTGCGGGAGCACGGCCACCTGTCCCCCCGCCCCGAGGGATGCCCACGCACCGGGACAGCGCGGGCAGCACTGCTGCGGCTCCGTGACGGGGCTGGCGCACGGCAGCGCCGGGCACTGGATCCGGGAGCACCTGATGCTGGTGTTCTGCGGACAGACAGACAGACGGACGGGCTGGTCAGTCCCCTGGGAGCATTCAGCCCTCCTGCCGGAGGAGGGACACGCCGTCACAGCAAACTGCGCAGGCTGTGCTCGCCAGGGGTGGCTGCAGCCCTGCCTTGGTCCCTCACCCATCGCCCCACGGCAGCCCTCGGCCACGCACAGCCACCAGGGCTCCGGAACCACGGAACCACAGAATGGTTAATAATAGCATTATTAGCTTCATTATTTTTAGCATTATAGTAGAAAATTCTGAGACCTTTTTTCTACTGGCCACATCAGCAGGCAGGTTTGCCTGTGCTATCTTCCTGCTTAGTAAAAACATTTTCTTGTTTGAAGTAAATTTATCCTTTGCTCTAAGTCATAAAAACCCCTTCTAACTACCACACCCTTTGCCTTCTTAGTTATCCAGTAAGACTGGCTCAGCAATTCTTTTCTTCTATATCAAAACTTGCTTCCATCTCTATTCCTTCATCAGACTCTACATTTAAAAATCTTTCTGCCAAACACACGTATCT
>NW_005054627.1:316409-317069 GCF_000277835.1 Geospiza fortis
GTATTAGCAGCAGCATTAGCGGCAGTATTAGCAGCATTAGCAGCAGTATTAGCAGCATTAGCGGCAGTATTAGCGGCAGTATTAGCAGCAGTATTAGCAGCATTAGCGGCAGTATTAGCAGCAGCATTAGCAGCAGAATTAGCAGCAGAATTAGCATTAGCAGCAGCATGAGCAGCACCATTATAGCAGCATTAGGAGCATTTGCAACAACATTATTATTGTTGTTATTATTACTGATAATAATAATAGCATTATTATTATTTTAGTATCTGTGAGACTTTCTTGTCAAAGTTTCATCCTTCCCAACAAGCATTATTATTTTTATTTTTATTATTATTATTGTTATTGTTATTATTGTTGTTGTTATTAGCAGCAGTATTAGCAGCATTCTCAGCAGCATTAGCAGCAGAATTAGCATTAGCAGCAGCAATAGGAGCATTCACAGCAACATGATTATTATTAGTAGTAGTAGTAGTAGTAGTAGTATTGTTATTATTACCGTTGTTATTATTAGCAGCAGCATTAGCACCATTATTATTAGTATTATTATTATCAGCGTTATTGTAATTATTGTTGCTTTATTATTGTTATTGTTATTATTAGCAGCAGCAGCGGCATTATCAGCATCACGAGCAGCGCCGGGAGCGTTGGCGGCCGCCG
>NW_005054627.1:317097-321368 GCF_000277835.1 Geospiza fortis
AGCAGCTGCAGCGGATGCAGTACATCAGCCCCTGCGGCTCCAGGTACGGGTGCCAGCTCTCCCCCGGGCTGTACTTCTTGCCGTTGAAGTCGCAGAACGCCTCCGGCCCTGCAAGCAACCAGGAGAGGCCAGGTGAGGAAAGGGGCTGTTCCTGCGTGAGAGCAAGGACAGCCTGCGCCTCGTTCCCCGCGTCCCACCAAACCCAGATTTCGATTTTGCTCCCCCCAGTTTTATTTTATTTTCATGCATTTTTTACCCTGGGACCCGTCCGACCCAAGTGGCAGCCCCTCTGAGCAGACTGGCCTCCCTTTGCAAGAAAGGAACAGAACGGGTGGGTTTGAGGCGGGAAATAGAGTTTTCACTCTGAAACACAGATGCTCGCTGCAAATGGACAGGTGATTTCGGGGTGGAGTTTCCCCCACTGAGATCAGAATGGTGGGGAGTGGTGACAGAGATGTAAGACCCTGAATTTAGGGGACACTTTCACTGTTACCCCAAAAAAAAAAAAAATTATGGGTGAATTTCCCCAGCCAACCCAACCAGCCAAAATTCACTCAACCTTGCTGCAGGGTGGGCTGCAGTCCCTCCTCAGCCCATGACCACCCTCAGGTGATGCTCTACCACAGACAGAGCCTCTGGCCAGCAGGAAAGGCAGCCCTGTGGGTCCACAAAGGTCTTCATAGGTCCTCTCTTTGGCTTGGAGCCTCTCCTGGATGGCTTTAGGCCCTTGATTCCCCAAGCTGCACTTCACAAGTGGTGAGCACCAGCTGTCCAGGCTGGCTGGGCCAGGCACAGCACATGTGGGGGTCTGCAGTGGCTTTGGGGGTTACCAGAGGGACAGGCAGAGGGGTTTTCCTTCCTTTTCCCTGATCAGGGCTTCACATTGCCCCCATAGCTCTTGAGACCCACCAACTCCCTGCTCCTGGGCCATGAGCTTACAGCAGACCACACAGAACTGGTGAGCATGTGGCTTGAGTATGAGGAAACCCAGAGGAGAGAGGAAAAAACAAAACAAAACAAAACAAAAAAATTTTAAAAAAAAATCTAAACAAAAAAAAATGATGGTTTTGCAAAAGGGTGAGAAAATGACTTCATCCCTCCCTGCTTGCAGCATCCCCATGAATTATGCTGAGGGTGAAGAAGTGGAGCTGCCTTGGTGTGACGCTCAGCTCGCAGCTCCCATGCCAGTTGGCTGCTTCCTGCAAACATTTAATCACAAGTGGAGCCCTGGTTTGGGTCCAGCCCTCGAAAGCAGCCTGATTCATGTCTGCAGAGGGCCTGCTGGTAAAATTAAAGCTGGCTGACAGGGCTGGGCAGCAGGAGACACTTGTTGGCATCTCTGCAGTGCTGGGGCTTTGGCAAGAGGTGCCAGCGTGCTTAGGCAAGAGCAGGATGGGGATGGATGGATGGATGGATGGATGGATGGATGGATGGATGGATGGATGGATGGATGGATGGATGGATGAGGCTTAAAAGCTGGAGGCTCCCTGACCATTTTTTCCCATGCCAGGTTAATAATTCCGTGTTCAGAGGTCAAACTTTGGACATCATCCTAGTTCATTTGGAGCGAAAAGCCATTTGTGGCAGTGGATTCCTGCCGTGCTGATCAGCAGGGTGAGCTCACTTGCTGCACCTTCAGCAGCAGCGCGCTCAGGAAAGTCCTGTGGGTTTACTGCTCACTGGATCTAGGGCAGGTCAAGCAGCTGTGGGGTGGCACCTTGTTGGTGGCTGGTGTCTGGAGCTGTTGAGGTGATCCCAAGGAGATGCACACCTTTCTCGAGGTGTGAGAGGTGCAGCCAGGGTGGGTTTCTCCACACCCTTCAGTTTGTCACCCTGGGCTGGCGTCTCTGGAGCACCTTGTGAAGATGCTGCTCAGAGCTTCTGCCACAGCCTCTGGTGAGGCTTCAGTTTCCTGGTAGCTGGAAAGCTTCCCACAGTACCTGTGCTGAATCTTTGATGTCCTTTCCCACCTGAGCCACATGGGCTCTGTCATTTTGGGACTGTTCTTAGCAGTTTGATGGCTCAATAGGAGGTTGTGGGGTCTTGCTCATCTCCGCTCACTCCTCCTCTCCCGTTCCATCCCGAGGCTGGTCCTGCATCCCCAGACGGCACCTTGGGAGCTGTCCCTGGGCTCTCAGCTCCCAGAGCCTCTCTGGAGGTCACACACCTGCCGGCCAGGGCCGTGCTGGGCACCGGGGAGGCAGCTCGTGCAAAGCAGTTTTTAAGAGCAGCCATAAATAAAGTGTAAAGAGCACTGTCTGGTACACAGAGTGCAGGCACTCCTGTGACAGCCTTGTATTTATGAAGGGCTTAAAATGCAGCTTTGCTGAGAAGGGACTGGCTAGAACACACGGGGCCCCTGACGTGGGGCATCCTAAAGATCTGCTCACATCCACATCAATTCCTGCTCGCTCGCCTCGCTCAGCTCTGGGCTGGAAATACCTTCTTGGCACTTTGGGAGCCTGGAGAACTCTGTAGCTCTGACAGTGCAGCCTCAGGAAGCATCTCTGAGCTCTCCAGAGAGGAGAAGCCAGGCAGACAGGATCCTGCTTCCCCCCACTCCTTCCCAAGGGAATGCTCTGTTACCTATAGCAGGGTGTGCAGCCCTCACCTCTCCCTTACCATGGGTAGCACTCGCTTTCCATCCTGGTCCTTCCCATCTTGGAGCACCCTTCATCCCTGCTGGATCCAAACTTTTGGGACAGAGGGATCCCAGGAACCCCCTTTCTCCAGCAAACATGTTAAAAACAAATGAAACAACAGCTTCCAAGCTCCTGGGGAAATCCACTGCCCCGTGCTCTCCAGAGATGCTGGTGTCTAAATGCCTCCAGCCAAAACATCCTTGTGCTCACCACTGCCCCAGAATTGCTCAGAACGCAGCACATTCGTCCCAGTAACCTGTGCCTCTGATGCTTCTCTTCAGCTGGAGTGCAAATCCCCTAAAATAGCCTGTTTCTGTGGGCAAATTCTTCTTTCCTGACTTGCCTTCAAGCCCGGGCATTTCTGCTCCTCACCTATTTTTAGCCACGACACTGTAGGTCCCTTGGCTGATGAGCCTGCTCGTAACTAATTTATTCCTGTCCTCAGTCTCCCTGCACGCCAGCCCTGAGGAAAGGGGGAGCCTGCAGAGGTGGGCAGTGAGAGAAGCCACGATTTGGTGATGACTCCACGATTTGGCGATGACTCTGCCACCCCAACCAGCCTGCTCGTGACCTCGGGGTGAGTCCTGTCCGAGCCCTCCACGTGGTGAGGTGAGCCCTGAGGCAAAGCTGGAGTGTTCCAGAGCTGGAACGCTGCTCCAGCCCTGCTCCAATCCCACAGCCACCAGCTCTCCATCAACGTTCCAGTCCTGCAAACAGCCCCCAGCATGCCCCCGGAGCAGACAAACCCCCACTGCCCCCACCCAGCTCAGTTTATGCCCAGCTTAGGGGCTGTTAGCACCTGCAAAGAGCAAACCCCTCACCTCACACCTGCCTCACCTCCTGGGCATGGCTGCCTGCTCTCCCCAGCAGGGGCAGGGACCCGCACCCGCACCCTGCTCAAGGGGCAGATGCTGTGGGCTGGGTTTGGATGAGCCCAGGGAAGGGAGAAGAGCTGAATTCTCCCAGAGTTTGCTCTCCAGGGCTTTGCACAGCCCCGTCCATCCCCCCAGCACGGCCCACGGTCGGGATGGCGATGCAGGGCTCACATTTTGGGCCCTCACTCCAGGAGGATGGTTATTTGAGTGCCTAATGCACTGCTGGCAGCAGGCACGCTGTAAATCACCCTGACAAAGCCACCGGCAGGCTCCGCTGGGATTCCAGGAGATTAAAGGGAGGAATAACTGCGGGGACACCGCAGGTCCTGCTCCAGTTTGCCCTGGTGGCTCTGCGATGTCGCCCAGCACCCACTGGGAGCGTCCCGGCGCTTTGCCCAAGCCAAGCCCACCTCCCGGCCCCAATTAACACATCCAGCACCCTCCAAAACTCCTGAGCAGCTCTGGACAAGTCCTTCGAGCCTTTCCGTGGCAGTGCCCGACCTCCCGTCCTTATCCCAACCCTTCTGTGCCTCAGCTGGGAGCAAAAGTGGGAGAGACTGCGGGAAGGACAAGGGATGGACAAGGGATGGACAAGGGATGGATCTGGAGGAAAGCCCCCAGCTTTGTTTGGGCCGGGGGAGGCGTTGTGTCTGTCCCGTCCCTCCTCGGAGGGGAGATGCCCTCGGGCAGGGGGGATCCGTGCGGAGCAAGGTCTGTGACACAGCCTCCTGCCCCGTGGCATTCCCAGCCCGTG
>NW_005054627.1:322776-328398 GCF_000277835.1 Geospiza fortis
ACTGATGGGGTACATCATTGATGGGGTACATCATTAATGGGGTACATCGTTAATGGGGTACATCACTGATGGGGTACATCACTGATGGGGTACATCGTTAATGGGGGGTACATCATTAATGGGGCACATCATTATTGGGGCACATCACCACCCCAAAGGAGGCCCGGCTGTGCCCCTTCTTCCTGTCCAGTGCTCCCTGGATACCTGGGCACTGCCTCAGCTCCATAAAGCTCTTTAAATGGCCAGGGTAGCCCCTGCCTTCAGGAACCCCGCGGCCCCAAAGCCTCCTCCCAGCACCCCAGCAGTGCTCCCACCCAGCTGCCATCCATCTCCGCAGGATGGGCACGAAACACCATCTCTTGGAACAGCACTGGTCATGCTGTCATCCCTGGAGGAGCCACCTGGCCTCCACACAACGCTGCTGCTGTTCCTGCTGCTCCCCAGGCCCTGCACACAGTGGTCCAGCTCGGGCTGCCAGCCCTTCTCTGCTCTCTGTGGGCTCAGCTCTCTGCTCTCCAGAGCCTCCTGGAGAAGCTGGGCAGCCCTGGATGCTCCCTGAGCAGCACTGGATGCTCCCTGGGCAGCTGTGTCCTCTCAGCCAGGCCACTTCCAGAATAAGCCAGTTCATTATGTAGGTGAATTTCTGCAGCTTCCCTAGACCGGATTTGTGTGGTTTTTCACCCATTGCTCCTGTTCCACCCTCACAGCTCAGGGGTGCTCAGAGCAAGACACTTCACTAGCACAGAAATCCAGGAGTTAATGCAGCAATAAACACCTGGAGCTCCCAGACCTTGCAGGGTTCTTCTTTGCAAACACCTTCATGTCTGCAACACCAGGTCTTTCTCTTCCCATTATCTCCTTCAGCTTCCTCACACCACCAGGAAGGAGCTGTCATCACCTGAGATGCCTCTGGTGACAGGAGATCTCCTCTATCACCCAAACTGTTCATTTTGTTCTCTAATTCGAGCCCAGGATTGGGCTTTCCAGGCTGTGAGATCTTTGTGCCTGCTGCCATCCCACTCTGAGAGTGGCACCAAGCCCCTGGTCTGCCACGGTGTCCCCAGAGCCCTTATCCTGGTCACACCAACCACAAGGCCCATTTCTGGCAGAGATTAAAGAAATCAAGGGCAGTTTCTGCAGAAAAAAAAAAAAAACAAAACAAACCTCTTCTTTCCATCCATCTCCTGATTTTGACTGTCTCTACCCCAGGTGCCAACACATGCCCCCTGCTTGCCGGTGCCTCTTCCTGGAGCTGGATACGAGGGAAATCTTTGTAATAAGAAAACTTTTAATATCTTCTCTTCAAGCTGCGAGCAAAATAAATCAAGAGGCATTTCTGTGCCCACATGGGCTGGACATACATTCTGGGAAGAAAATGGGAAGCACTGAAGCCAGTGGTGAAAGGAGGTGGATCTTCACCCCGCCTTGACTCTCCCACCCTGGGATACCTGTGAGCCTCCAGAGTGCAGAGCAGGAGGCAGGGCTGAGGCAGTGCAGGCATGGCCACAATCTGCTCTTTACCAGCTCCAACCACGATTCCACCGCTCCGTGCCCTCCCCTGGGAATGGCGAGGGGGATTCTCCAGAAGGACCAGGAATTCCAGGGATACAGGAGCCCAGAATCCAGGGACACTCTGCACAGCATCTGGCACCAACCTCTGCAGAGAGCACAAGCTGTGCTGTCACATTCCAGGGCCAGCCACAAATGGGAATTCTCACAAGGAAGAATTGCTTCCCTATGTCCATGCCTGCCCTCTGGCAGTGGGAGCCATTCCCTGTGTCCTGTCCCTGCAGGCCTTGTCCCCAGTCCCTCTGCAGCTCTCCTGGAGCCCCTTCAGGCCCTGCAAGGGCTCTGAGCTCTCCCTGGAGCTTCTCCTCTCCAGGTGAGCACCCCCAGCTCTCCCAGCCTGGCTGCAGCCCTGCAGCAGCTCTGGGCTCTCTCCAGCAGCTCCAGCTCCTGCTGCTGTTGGACCCAGAGATTAAATTTATCACCACCTAAAGCCACTTCCCCTTTTTCACTGCTCCACTCGTTTCCAGCTCTCTGCAAGTCTTGTCTAGCAATGCCCCTCTGTTTTCCCCTCACGCCCTGATGAAGATGTTGGAAGGGGTTTGGGTGAACAGCAGGCTCCTTCCAGCTCCCACCAGGAGAAGCTGGGACCTCCTCTCCCAGCTCTTCCCTTGCACAGGGCTGACTTGAAAAGCCCATTTGTAGCACAGGGCTGTGGGCAAGTTATGAAAGTGCTGAGAAAAATGGGACGCAAAGTGCAAGTCAATGGAGTTATTTTGTGGCTCTGCAGCAAGAGCAGCAGCTGAATTCAGGACTGTGGATCCTGGCCCCACATCAGGCCCAAAACTTAAAGGAAAGTTCAGGCAGGTCCCAAGTGCAGACCCAGGAAATAAAGGCCAGCCTTGTCAGGAGCAAGGTGCTGTGTTACATCTCTGTTGGGTCTCATAAAGAATACATTCACCCCGTGGCAAAACCAAGGCTCTTTATCTTCATCTGCGGAGGAATCTGTCGGACAGTTCAGTGCTGCCAACACCAATCCATCTGTGATCATGAACCAGGCTCCAGAAACCATGGCATTGGCCTGCAAATAACAACACATGGGTGTGCTCTGTTTGTCTTCTAGTTCCTGAGTCTTCAGGTCGAACTCACTTCATGTTTTCTGGGCAATCAAGAAGACAGGACATTTCCCTTTTTTTTTTTTAATGAGAATGAAAAGAGAATCTGGTGTTATTTTGAACCACGAGCTGTGGCATGAGAGAGACCCTGAGCAAAGCCATGAGAGCCAGGTGGGAGCTGTGCCAGCAGGAGGGCAGAGGGGGCTGCCCGAAGCACAGGAGGGATTCCTGCTCTAATTCCACAGTCTTCCTCCCCTGTTCCTTATGACTGGTGACCATATCCTTTATCTCTGGCCTGCCTTTGAGGAGGAGTCACTGCACCCCACATCAGGCTGCCACAAGTCCAGGCTGTGTCAGATGGGCTTTAGATGGAATTATTTTCTCTGCCATATTGCACAGGGTAGAGCTGAATCGAGCAAAGCCCACATTTTCCTTGTGCCACACCTTCACACAATCCCATCCTCAGCCTGGAGCCTCATGGGTTTCCTCTCCTCCCGTGGGGATTCAAACACTACAGGGTTAGGTGGGATATTGGGCAGGAATTGTTCCCTGTGAGGGCGGAAAAGCCCTGGCTCAGGGTGCCCAGAGCAGCTGGGGCTGCCCCTGGATCCCTGCAATGTCCAAGGCCAGGCTGGATGGGGCTTGGAGCAGCCTGGCACAGTGGAGGTGTCCCTGCCCACATCGGGGGGGTTTGAATGAGATGAGTTTATTGTCCCTTCCAGCCCAGCCCAGCCCGCGATTCCCTGCTCCCATCCTCCTGGGTGACCAGCGCTGGTGACAGCTCCTCAGGGAGGTCTCCTGAAGGTGGCTGTGCTTGGGGGATGCTCCTCGGAGGGTTTCCCATGGATTCCTTCCAGTGTGTGACACTCGCCCGTGCCTGGGAGCCCGTGGGCTCTGAGGAGCTCTAAAGCCACAATTCTGGGAGGGTTTGGGGCAGCCACTGACTGGTGAGGCTCAAGAAGGTAATTTACTGATGGAAGCACCCAGTCCAGCCTGGAATGGGAAACCTGGTCCCTTTTTAGAGTCTGACCATGTTTCCAAGCACAAGCCCAAATAGATAATCTGTAATCTGTGCAAACCAGTGACACAGAGAGGACAGTGGTAAGAGATTCTCCTCCAGGGACAGAGATCAGCAACCAAGCAAGGGGCAGGGGTGCAGGAAGGCTGGATAAAGCAAGGGGGAAGGATAGAGAGGGAAAATGGGAGAGCACAGTGTGTGTGCACCGTGACCTGTCCCACCTGCTCCCCATGGAAGGCGGGCAAGAGGAGCGGCGGTGCCAAAGCCCTGCCAGCTGCTCGGGACGGGGGAGCAGCAGGGAAACGCTCCCAGCAGGCTGGGCAAGGCTGAGGGCAGGGCTGGGGGCGGGAGGGGGAGGCTGGAGCCTTGCACGGGCTTAGGATTCCCTCTGCAGGCCAGCCCTGAGCTCAGCACATCCCCAGCTGCAGAGCCACGGAGGGATTGGGGCGGAAAGGACCTCAGAGCCCCCGCAGTGCCACCCCTGCCCTGGCAGGGACACCTCCACTGTCCCAGGCTGCTCCAGGTCCCGTCCAGCCTGGCCTTGGGCGCTGCCAGGGATCCAGGGGCAGCCACAGCTTCCCTGGCACCCTGTGCCGTTTCTTTATGACTGTTGTTGTAAAATATTCCTCGCCAGTGTTCCATTTAACCCTGCCCTCTGGCCGTGTAAAACCACTGCCCCTTGTGGGCCTTTGGGTCACTGGAGATGCAGAAACCAAGGCTGGATGTGCAGGAGCAATTTGGGAGCGCAGGTGGCAGAGATCCCTTCCCAAATCCCAGAGCCTGGCACTCTGCAGAGCTCCTTGTCCTGCAGGTGGCTTTGGCAGGGAGGGGTCCCCTGTTCCCACGTTCTCTGTCCCTCCTGGGGGCTCCCCGGTGCCCCGCTCCCGGTGCTGGGAGCAGCAGCTTTGTTGGGAGCTCAGGAACAGCACTCTCCCTGTGACTGTGGCCAGCAGCCTCTGCGGGACAGACACACAGACTGCTGGACACGGGCCAGTCCCAAACCGCTGCCATAACTCATCTCAGTAAAGTCAGCACGAGTTTTTTGTTTCACGAGAAGCAACTTTTTTGTCAACTGGCACTTGATGGAGCCCACAACAGCAGGGATCCACATGCTGGTATCCTTTTAGTCATTCAGCAGCCAGAGACGACTAAAGATAGAAGTGTGGCTGAGATGGAAAGTTAATGACATCCCCCAGCAAGTTCCTGGCTCTCATGGAGAGGCTGTTTCCTGGGCATGGATCGCCCTTTCCTCTCTCCAGCCAAGGAGAGAGGAGCCTGCTCAGGGCGGCTCAGAGGTGTAGGCCTTCACCTCTATCTCTCAGCCACGTTTTCCTTTCTGCCAACCCAACGTAGCTGGGAGGATCCATCAGAGAGGCTGCTAAAATATGATGACAAGACAGATTGGTTCGGTGCCCCAGTAAAGAGATGGGAAGCAGAAGACAAGTGCAAGAGATTTCCATAGCAACTGGTGCAGAGGCTCTGCCTCCTCTGGTTTGCTCTGAGTCACCATCCACGGTGGTTTAACTGTGGCTGGACGCCGGGTGCCCACCAAAGCTGCTCCGTCACCCCCTCCTCAGCCGGACAGCAGAGGGAAGACTGAACAAAGGGCTCAAGGGCCGGGATAAGGACAGAGAGACCAGCCACCCGCTACAATCACAGCTGGCAGAGCTGGGCTGTTCACGTGGGGACACCTCAGAGCCCTTGCAGTGCCTGAAGAGGCTCCAGGAGAGCTGCAGAGGGACTGGGGACAAGGGATGGAGGGACAGCACACAGGGAATGGCTCCCACTGCCAGAGGGCAGGGCTGGATGGGATATTGGGAATGAGGAGTTGTTCCTTGAGAGGATGGAAAAGGTGCCCAGAGCAGCTGGGGCTGCCCCTGCATCCCTGGCAGTGCCCAAGGCCAGGTTGGACAGGGCTGGAGCAGCCTGGGACAGTGGGAGGTGTCCCTGCCATGGCAGGGGTGCCACTGGGTGGGTTTTAAA
>NW_005054627.1:329142-335341 GCF_000277835.1 Geospiza fortis
GGGTGCGATGAGTTGGCGCGGGCTCAGCCCGGGCCGGGCCGGGCCGGGCCGGGCGGGGAGGGGGCGCCGGGGCTGAGCCACCCTGCCCCGGGACATCGGGACGTGCCCAGGGGCATGGAGAGCATCATCCCATGGAGGGGATGCCAGCTGCGGGGATGTTTCCCCACTTTCTCGGGTGGTTTTGTGGTGATGTTGGCCCAAAAGTGAACGGTTCCAGCAGTGCTGCCAGGAGTTGGGCAGGTTTGTGCTGCGTCGAGACAGGAAGGGTTTTGCACCCTGGGAAGTCCTGGTCGCTTGTTGATGTAGGAAAAGTCCATCATCCCTGTGTTCATGGCTTTTAGCTGCACGTTTGCTCATTGCATTCTCAACTCCTAGAAAACTGCTCCCTGTGTTCCCTTCAAAAGAAATCCTCGTCTGAGGCACTGGCATTGCTGGAGATGCCCACCCTGCTGCTGTCAGAACTCGGGGTGCGCTGGGATCTGTTGTTTGGAGAGGTGTTGCAGCAATGCTGAGGGCAGCCCTGCAGAGCACACAAGGGTTTAAGCTGCAGATAAACATCCTTTTAGCCCAGCCCGTTCCTTTCCGAGCGCGTTTCTGGTCTCCCGCTCCCTGCTTGTGTCAGCACCCTCTAATTGGCTGTGGGAAGAGTTGGCAGGATGAGCTTAAACAGCTCAGATTGGTGGTTTGAACCAACCCCACTAACCTGGAAGATATTTAGGAAGGATTTGCTGAATCCATGAGCAGATGGGGTGTCCAGGGGGAGCTGAGCCGAGCGTTGGGAGCGGCTCCTCTGGAGGAGGGACAGTGGGAAGGCCCATGGCAAGGAGGGGAATGAGGTGATCTGTACAGTCCCTATATCTGCTCTCTGTGCTCCTCCACTGAGCCAGCCATCTCACCATGGAGACGTTGGCTAAGCCTGCTTTCCCTTCCTTAAATCCAGCAGCCCACCTGCCAGACACCTTGTCCTTGGTCAGAAGGGGTTTCCAGGAATAGCTGCTTCCCAGGAGCCAAGGGGGGGCTGACCCTGTCGGTCCTCCTTGCCCTGCCTGAAGGGATGGGTGACATTTGCTTTCTCCCAAGCCTCACAAACCTGTCCCAGTCACAGTGGCCTTACCAATGGGCATGTAGTGTGTACATTTATATATTTGTTTGTCAGTGTCTGTAGCCCTTGAGAGGGGGCAGCGAAGGCAGCAGAGCCCAGCTCATCCCAGTGGTGCCCAGGGCCAGGACAGAAGGCAAAGGACACAAACTGAAACACAACAGGTTTCACTGGCCATAGGAAAAATACCTTTTCCTGTGAGGGTGACCAAGCACTGGCACGAGTTGCTCAGGGTGTTTGTGGAGTTTCCATCCTCAGAGAGAGTCAAATCCCAGTTGGACGTGGACCTGGGCAGCCTGGTTGGGTCTCCAGAGGTCTTTGCCTACCTCAGTTATTATGTGATTCTGTAATCAAACACTGATTAAGCTCAGGTCTTTAATTAAATCACTTTAAATGTGCAAAATCTTTAAAACTACTCGGTATGACCACTTGACATACCCTTGATTATTCCCGCTTAAACCGGCTCATTAATCGTGGTTTCATGTCCCAGTTTTCGTTATTCCCTTTGGGATTCTTCCATGGTAGTGGGCTGAAGGAGCCCTCAGACCCTGCCTGAGGCTGGGATTCTGCTCTAGGTGACCAGATAGGTGTAAAGTCCAAGTCCTTGTCGCAGCCCTGGACAGAAATCAGCAGGGACACTCTCGCTGCCTGTGTTGTGTCTTGGCATGGGCTGGGCAATCAGGTGCCCAGGAGCTGCCCTGCTGCCTTCAGCCTGGCCCCAGCTGCTGCTCCAGGAGGATGCAGGTGGCCATGGGTCCCACATCCTCTCTGGGCACCTCCAGGTTCCATGGAGCCCCCGGGAAGGCGGCCCGTGGAACGTGAGATGCCATGACTGGGAGCTGGAGCTGCAATGTCTGCTCAGTGAGGTTTCTGATATTGAAACAGTTGCCTGGTGGGGTCCTTGGAAGGCAGAGAGGAGCAGCAGATGGGAGGCTTGGAGGCTGTTGGAGGATTCAGTTGGCCAAGGAGAAGGAGCAGGATATGTTTGCAGCGAGGTGCTGCGCCTGGTTTGTGAGAGAACGAGTGCTTTGCCATTTCAGAGTCAGATTTCTCCTGTTTCTCCTCTGCCCAGCAGCAGTGCACAGCAGTCACTAGCTGAGCCCGTGCAGGAGGGGTGCTGTGTTTTTGCCAGACTTGTAAAATGACTTCCCCCTCCTTCCTCCCAGTCCTTTTTTGGCAGTGGTTTTCCCCTTTCCCTGCTGGACCAAACCAGTCTGCTTCTTGAGCATTTCCTGGTGATTCCTTGAGTTCCTGTTGTTTCTGTTGTTCTGTGGCCTGTCGCTGGTTGTTTTTTTGTCTCAAGACCACAGTGCTACAAGTTTGGAAGTGGCAATCCCAAAGAAGCCTTTCCCTGTCTCGGGAAAAGCAGTGATTTGCTCGAACTGATTAAAACTGACCCCATCCCTGTTTTCCTCCTTGTCCCAGTGTTGTATTGCTGGTGGGGTGAGTTAAATTTAGGATTTCCTATGAAGATAGGAGAGGGTGCCTCTCTGGGAGCAGTAACTGTGCCGTGAGGCTGTCAGAGGACTTGCACCTCGATCTCTTTGCTCATTGTCCCCTCTCCAGCACTCCACAATACTTAAATTATTTTTAATCGAATGAAGAGAGTGATTAAGCCCCAGTGGTCACTGTGAGGGGCATGGCAGTGGATCATTAACTCTTGGAAAATAATTTTCCAGTTGAGTAGTGGTTACACCTGTGCCAGGGTCAGAAAATCCCTAACCTCTTGTTTTGTGTTTTGAAAACATTGAAGATTTCGTCCTCAGCTGCAGGAGTTAGAAGGAAAAGTAATGAAAACCTGGAGGGAAATGGAAGCTGCAGAGCCAGCTGAAAGTTTCCATGGGAGCTGGGGGCAGAGCTGGCACTTGCCCGATGGCGTGGGTCTGGCAGAACCCAGGAGCCTCTGAAGGACAGACAGGGAACCAGAGCGTTCTGAATCGAGTTCAGCTTCACTCTCAGTCGGCCCATGTTGCTGAATTCGCCAGATGGAGGTTTCTGGATCTTTTGCCAGTAAATATAAAACGTGCTGGTCAGGAGTGCGGCTCCACGGGGATGGTGTGTGTGTAAGACGCACTTCTGAGCTGGTGTGGAAAGGATGGACTCACTCAAGGGGATGGAGGCTGCAAGTGAGATGCCTCTTATGAAGAAAACCAATGTTAAATAATTAGAAGATCTTTTGTCCTCTCAGATTGTGCAGAAATCAGTTGTTTTTTCCAAGACTGAGCACAATAGGATGCAACTCTTGCCTGCCAGCATGAAAACGCAGGATGCCAGGTTTGATCTGCCACCACGACTGTTTCAGTGCTGTCCCCAGGCTGGGAAGGAACATCCCAGCAGCCCTTCAGAGTCAGCTTCATTCAGGAACCACTTCTGCTGACCCACAGATCACTCGAGAGGAAGGGCAAGAGGCAGATTTGCTGCAAAATCCAGTAAAAAGCCTTTTCTTCCATGGTTTTGCCTTCTTTGCTGTTGTCCTAGCAGGAAGGTGGCACCAGGTGACCCACAGTAGTGCCTGCCAGCCTGACCCATTCTGGAGTTCTGTGGAATGCAGATGTACATCATTGCATGTGTTCTTGGTTTCATCTCTTCTATACAGAGTCGGAGATTTGGGGGCTTATCTCTCTTTGACCCATCTGTAAAATGTACAAGTTGGTGCATAGATACTGTTGATAAAGTTGCCTCCACCTGGTGTTGGACCCCTTTAGCTCAACCACCACAACTTAGACATAAATGTTACTCCATTGTTTAAAATTTCCTCAGCTTGCTGACCCCGAGTGAGAAATGAGAGCATTGACGTGGCTCATCTTTCCTGCTGCGTGTTTCCCTCGGGTTGGCTTGTGCCCTGGAGGGGAAAACTCCGCTTTTTTAGCTCTGGAGACAAGCCTTAAACATTGAGGAGTAATTGAAGCTTGCTGCAGGCGAGTTACAGATTGCTGCTGCTCCTGGGACTGTCTCCGTGGCAATTTCAGCCTGATAAAGTTCACAAAGAACTGGAACCGCTCAAGGCCACAGTTGAAAAAACATTTTGGGAAGCCAGTGGAAGGTTTCCAGCGTGGCTGGTTGCAGGAGCAAGGAATGCAGCCTGGCCTCCCCAGCACCAGCATCACTTGGGCTTTTTATCACATGTGTAGGGACACTTGGGGTGTTGTCCTTTAGGAACAAGCCTGGCTCGTGCAGGCGTGTGAGTATGAGGAAACAGCAGCTTTTTTAATGAGAAAAAAGGCCTTATGATCTGTTTGCTTACATGAGATTATTGGTTCACCCACCCTGCCATTTGTACCTGTCATTTGGAGGCAGATGGAGCCAAGGGGAGTTCTGTGAGGAGGGCTCAGCTGGAGAAAAGGGGGCTCAGGGGGGACCCTGGCTCTGCACAGGTCCCTGACAGGAGGGGACAGCTGGGGAGGGGGTTTTGGGCTCTGCTCACAGGGAACAGGGACAGGACAAGAGGAGACAGCCTCAAGGGATGTTCACTTTGGAAAGCAGGAGGAACTTCCTCACTGAAAGGGTGATGAGGCATTGCCTAGGGAGGTGCTGCAGTCCCATCCCTGGAGATGTCCAAAAAACAACTTTGGATGGGGCACTCATTGTTCTGGGCTCGGTGACAAGGTGGGATTGGTCACAGATTGGACTCAGTGGCCTCAGATGTCTTTCCCAGCCTAAATAATCTTGGGATTCTGTGAAAACCTGTGGTGGAGCTGCTGGTTTATATCCTTTAATTTTAGCAGGGTGGGGAAAGGAAGTGCCCCTGATGTTTCCTCCTTGCCCAAACCTGCTCCATCGTGACAGGAGCACGTTGGGATGATGAGCTGTGCTGCACCCTGCCTGGAACAGCGACGTGGATTGAGCCAGGATGGTTGTCCAGGGGTTGCTGTTTTGTTCTGCTTGTTCCCTTTGCCTCCAGGCTCCTCCAGCTGAAGCGCAGCTTGCCCAGACTTGCACTGCACGGAAGTGGGAGGGAGCCTTGAGGCTGATACAAGCTAGGGACTCCTTTGGGAATAAGAGACTCCAGGGATGGAGGCTGAGCTGTAACCCTGTGCCAGTGTGCTTTTGGCTTCTGACCTCCCGAGGGGAAAGGGAGGAAGTGGGAGCAGGACAGGAACTTGTGCCAGACAGAGCATCCTGCCCCTCAAACCCCTGCTCGGGGAGTGCCCTGCGAGCAGGAAGGGCTGTGCTTGCTCAGGATCCGTGGGACAGCAGTGCAGGTGCTGCAGGGCGTGTGGAGGAGGCATTCTGGGCCTGCAGCAGGCACCTGGATCCTGCCTTTGCTCCTGGCACTCAGATTCCCTGTGCCTGAAGCCTGGGTTTATTCCCAGGGCTCAGATTCCCTGTGCCTGAAGCCTGGGTTTATTCCCAGGACTCAGATTCCCTGTGCCTGGATCCTGCCTTTGCTCCTGGCACTCAGATTCCCTGTGCCTGAAGCCTGCCTTTGCTCCTGGCACTCAGATTCCCTGTGCCTGGATCCTGCCTTTGCTCCTGGCACTCAGATTCCCTGTGCCTGAAGCCTGGGTTTATTCCCTGGATCCTGCCTTTGCTCCTGGCACTCAGATTCCCTGTGCCTGGATCCTGCCTTTGCTCCTGGCACTCAGATTCCCTGTGCCTGAAGCCTGGGTTTATTCCCAGGACTCAGATTCCCTGTGACATCCCGGGGCTGTTCCTTCAGCCCTGTGTTTACATCCTCCCAGTGCTCCCTGATTGCTTAACTGCTTGTCAAGGACTCTTGAGAATCTCACAGGAAACTCGGGAAGTGCAAAGTGGGATTGCTGGGCCATCCTCCTCCTGATGTTTCTGTATGTTCAACAGAGCTGTGATAGCAGTGGCAGAGTATAAACATCTGGGGTTGGAAAAAGTGTTGCAGAACCTCTTGTGCAGCCTCTGGAGATCTCACCCTTTTTGGGAAATGATGGCCAGCACCAGCTATCCTGCACTAAAAAATAATTCCTTTTTTTTCCCTTTTCTTTCCAGACTTTATATTCAGAGCACCCATTAAATTAAGCAAAACAGGAGAGCTCCGAGAAGAATATGAGAGCCAGCTAAGGAAGGTCAGTATTTTGGGTAATTGTGTTTTTTCTTCCAGAACAACTTGGATTTCCTGCAGGAATG
>NW_005054627.1:335365-348160 GCF_000277835.1 Geospiza fortis
ACCCTACCTGCAGGGAAACCTGAAGGGCTCTTTTTTCCTGTTCTTTAACAAAGCTCATTTATTCTATTTACACTGTTCAGCCAGTTCAGGAAATGGCTGTAATTGAGCATGTAGAAGCCAAATTTTGCTGTCTTAGCCTGCCTTCCAGAACATGGAAATGTACCTTCTTTGGAGTGACTGTTTGGTTGTGGATGCAATTCCATAAAGGCTTTTGCAGCATAAGGCATCTCCTTCTCCTCAAACATCCTTCTCCTCCAGAGCAAACTATTCCAGACTAGAGCTTTCTAATTTTTTTAGCCAAGAATAAAATGTCTTTAAAAACAGCCTTGTTTGAGTAGGAAAATAGGTGATATTTCATGTAGATAACTAGTATGGGAGACAGATATGTGTGAGGAGACAGTTAAAAAGCATGGAAGGGTCTTCCCTCCTGCTTCTCCATGTATGGAATTAGCAGTGACACTGATGGGCACTGTCACTGCAGGTTACTAAGATAGCTGTGGCTGAGTATTTCTTTAACTGATCATAGGAATTGCAATCTCTTCTTCATAAGAATTGCAAACTCTTCTCCCACTGAGGTGCCTTGCCAGGAAGGCAGGGACACTTTGTGTGCAAAGCTGTGGGACTTGTGGCATTTTCAGCAACAATTCTCTGTCAGATTTAAGGGAGCACATCCGCAGCATGGTCAGGCTGCAGCTGAAAAGGTTTTTACATCTACAGCTTGACTTCAGCAAAAAAATACCACGTGCAGTCCAGTGCCAGCCCTTCTCCCTTCCCTCCCAGTCAGAAGGAAATACTTCACCATGTTTCCAGCATTTGGGCATGTTTTTGTCTTGTTCTCCTTCAGCCTGCTGCCTTCCTCTTCTTGCCCCCTGCCCGATGGGAGATGGGTTTCTTCCCCCTGCCAGTTTAAACTTGGTTTTTGTGAAGCTCAGCTGAAGGAGCCATGTGGGAGGGGATTCTGTGAATCGTCATCTGAGAGGAAATGGCAGTGAGATTTGGCTGGTAAAATGACAACTGATGATGCAGTCACACTGTTTCCTTGTTCACAGAATCAGAATAGAATCACAGAATCATTTAAACAAGGGAAAAGCCCTCACTTGTTACCTGGGGTGAGAGACTGACTCTCACCTGGCTCCACCCTCCTGTCAGGAAGTTGTAGGGAAGCTGATCTCAAAATTGTCACTGTTGCTACTTATCAAGAGATTCTTGGTATCTCTGAACTTCTGAATCAGGGAGGAGACAGGAACTCAGGTTTGGGAATCTAAGCTTGTACAGGATTTGGTTTCCTTCCCTGTCTCAGGACACAGGGTTTCATCCCAGCTTCCCTGGCCATGGAATGGGGATAACCTGGGCTGTCCTCTTGAGGAAGGGACAGGAGCATTTCCAAACCTTTTTACATCTCCCAGATGCGAGTTGTTTTACATATCTGAACTCTTGACCCGATTCCACCCTTTCTGCAGTTGAAAACAAAGTGGTACTGTAATTATGTACTGAAGAGACTTAATTTGACATGGATTATCTCATAGCTTAATTTTCCCAGCTGCCTTTCAGAATGAGATAGATCTTTGCTGCCTGTGCAGGACAGCAGGATTGGGTTTTCCTCTTTTGTGCCCTTGGTGCTCTTGCATTTTATGTTTTTCCAGAGGAGGCTGTCATTTCTGTGCACTCAAACCCTAACTCATCCTGTCCAGCTGTCTTTCTCTCTATCACAAGCACGTCTGTTGCTTGTGAGCACACACAGAGTGGGAGGGAAACTCCCACCTGAGGCATGTGCTGACATGCAGCCTCCCAGAGCCAGGGCAGAGGAGCAGGCTCCGGGAGCCAGCAGACCTGGACAGGTCCTGCAGGGAAGAGAAGATACCAAACGTGAGTTTGCCCAACTTTTGGAATTAATGGTAGTGTCAGGAGTGGTGGTTCTGAGTGAACAACTGTCGATTGCTTGTACATTTTTTCCCCCTGCAGCTGCAGTATCCAAAAGGACTAAAATGCATTTTCTGATAACTGTTCACAGCAGCTGCTGGTCCTGCCTCCAGTATTTCAGAGATGCTGCTCAGAGAACATGAGGTCCTTCTCCAGGGTACATGTTTCACACTACTTTGTTTCAGTTTCTTGTCCTCCTGTCCCAGCACAGCATTGCCACATCTGGAAGGAAATTCTCTGGGAGACAATTTACATTAAGGCTACTTCAAATTATTATTTTTGAAATTAGTACAGATTTTATCATTAGAGTTTGATTTTGCTTGCAGCCTTAATTCTGGACCTAAATTGTTTTTGTATTCTCTTAATTAGGATTAGGATCCTGTTGTTGCCTTTTTGACTTCACTGTCAGCAAAGCTTGAGTTGTCACCTCACACTACTTGTGCCATGGATTTCTCCAAAATCCTTAAATATTCCTGTGTTGTTACATATTCTCATGTCTGTCGATTTTATAATTTAGCCAGAAAAGTGAATATTTCCATATAACTTTCTTCCACATAAGAAACATAGGAGGGACACGAGTGCTGGGTGGTATTTCAACCAGCTCAAAAAAAAAAAATAAATCCTTATGATAAATCTTGGTGTGAATTTGTTTTTCAGGTGCTTCCAAATAGGCAGAAATACTGTTGACTTAGAGCAGACTATTCATCATGTCTGCATCATGTGGTCACAATCTGTGTTAGTCAGACACTGTTGTAGTTATTGCTTGAGATTATTAATAGATGAGGAATTTAAAGATACATCTTAAAACAACTCTGAGCAAGGAGTCAAACCAGTCTTTGAAAATATTTGCAGAGCACCCACAATCAGCCAAACAGGGGTGTTTTTCCTGGTTTCTGCCTTTTTTCCTCTTTGTTTTCCCCCTTGTTTCTCTCTTCCTCATATCTGGGGGCTTGGATTCAGTAGGATTTGGGTCTTTGCCAGTTTGAAAATCACAACGTGCTTCTCCTGTAATGCCTTGTGAACTCTGTTTTCTTTCTCATCCTTATGTCCATACTTCTGAGGTTTTCCCTTCCTCCAGCAGGGAAGAGAAACAGTAAATATTTTTGGAATAAGTTGTTGCTGCCTTTTTGAGTTAGGGAGTTTGTTAAACACCTGAGATGCCTATGCCCAAATATGAGGAAAAGCCCAGGGATATGAACTCCTGGTGCTGTGGTTCATGAGCAGGACAAAGAGGTGTCAGTCAGAGGTGTGGATAACTTCTGGGTGGATGGAGGAAGGAGGGAGGATCTGTTCTGTGTACAGAGATGTAGACTGTTCCTGGGCTGTGTCTAAGCTGAGGAAGAGGCAAGGCACAAGCTGGGAAAGTGGCTGGGGGATGGAGGGAGAACCTCCAGGGCAGTGGCTCTACCCTGGAGTGGAGAAATGAAGGCACAAAATTAAATGATGTTACCAAACTCTTATTCTTTCCAGTCTGTACGTGTAGGCCTTCAAATTATAACTGCCCTATCTCTCTTGTCCTTACTTGCAGCTGAGAGAAGAGAAACTACAAGAAGAAAAGACATCTGAGGATCTGATTCACAAGTTCATCCTAGATGACATGGACGTAGGGAAAAGAAAAATGGAGGAACAGCAGAAAAAAGATGAATCTGTAGTGCTGAAAGGGAACCAAGACTGTGTAAGTGAGCTCATGCTTCTCCTCCCTGCCCAGATGTCAAGGTTTTCATTCTTTGGCTTTCCAGGATTCCTTGATTGAGTTTTTATAGTTTATGAAGGCTATGAGCTGGCAGATTATTAAGATCCTTGTTAATGAGAACTGTCTTCTAAGGTCTGTTATGACTGCAGGTGTTCTTCCAGAGGTTTCTGTCCCTCTTTTTACCCTCTGCTGTGTGACTCTTCCTGACACAGCAGATCCCCACACCTTTGGGGATATCCTTGGTCTGCAGGCTTGCATGCATTTCCATGAATGTTCTGCAGTGAAGTTGTACAACTGAAGTTCAGCACATTCTTCATGCTGACTTCTGCCTATTTCCCATTTCGTTTGGGAGGCTCTGCAGGAAACGCTCTTAAAATTTCCATTCGATGGGCTGACCCATGGGGACTGAGTGTAGTAACCCCTATTGTAGAATTTTCCCACAATTTCTTGATCAATAAATTACCTTTATTGGATGACTAACAGCTATCTATAGGAGCTATGTGCTTATTTTTGTGTTTTTTGTGCCTTATGTCCTGTCAGTATAATCAGAAATGGGGGATTTGGGGATCTTCAACACTTTTTCAAGAAAGAGCTTTATTTTCCAAGTTATTCTTTCTGTTGTGCATGTCAGCTAACTGTTCCTTGATTGACTTCAGTTTCCTGAGCGTCTCTCGGACTCCGAGAACGAAGAACCATTCCAAGGCAAGCAAACACACCGCTCAGCTTTTGTTTCCAAGACCAGTGCTTACTCCTTTGCTTTCCTTTCAGGGTAAGAGGCTGACACTTTATTTAATGTCCCTTAAAGATGTTCTTCATCTTTGTTTTAAGCACACCTGACGTGCTCTAATTCAAATGGTGGTTCCAATCTAAAATAAGTGATTTTTTCCCTGGAATTTTAGAGCAGGCTCATTGGTAGAATGTGGTGTCTGGCTGATTACTTCCTACCTGGAAGTTAAGGCAGTTAATGTTCATCCCATGAAGGAGAAAAATCATTGCCTGTAGATTTAAACCATTAGTCAGAAATCAGAATTCTGTAGGAGGAACTCGGGAGTTCTGGTTCCCTTCTGCAGCACAGATACAAAGGGATGGCATCAGCCCCAGGCTCCCTGGAAGGCTGTTGCCTGACACAGTGGAAGCAGCTGAATAAGCAGGTGTGTTTCCAGGTGGGAAGCAGAGGGCTTTCCCCAGCTTCCTCCTCAGCACTGGCCTCAGTTCATCATGGGCTGTGGGCAGAGGTGTCCGTGTTTCATGCAGAGCCCCTGAACACAGAGCAGGACTCTGCTGCAAATCCAGGATTCCTGGATCCCTTTGCCCCGAGGGCAGGGGAGGTACCTCTGCCAGCCAGGTGCTGCCAAGGCTGGTGCCTCTCCCTCAGGGAGCAGCTGCCAGGGCTGGTGAGCTGGTTGTTCCCAAGGTTCCTGTTCTCACCCATCTGCTTTTCAGGAATTTAACCTCCAAGGTGGAGAGGAGCCGGAGCTGCAACGACACCATTCAGGAGAGATCCAAGAGCAGGCAGAGATCAGCCCCAGCCACCAAAGCAAAGGTACAGGCAGTGTGTGGAAACAGGTTCCTGTGTGTAAACGTTCTTATCTGAGGTTACACAGCTCCAGTAATCTGGAGATATCAAATATGGGCTTTGTGGCCCTGTTATCGCCCTGGGGCCAATCACCTCCCTGTGGCTCCCAATAAAACCTGCTGGGTTAGGAATTACTAAACAGAAAGCAGACAGCTGTCAGGGTTCTTGTGTAGTGGTGGAGGCTAATGGGAATTTGAAAGGGTTCTCATCAGGCTTTTGTTTTGTGATTCATTTTCTTTTCAAGGCTGACTCCCCAGCCAGGTGAAGAAAAATCTTTTAGCAGTTTAGGAAAATAATCCTCTCTTCCTTTCCCTTTCTCCCCAAAGCTCTTTAAACAGAGCAAAACTCATTGCTTTCCTGACATCATGGTACATTGGCACTTCCATACTATAGAAGATACAAAGGCCTGGTCCTCATAGGATGGTTTGGGTTGGAAGGGAGCTTAAAGCTCATCCAACCCCCTGCCCTGGGCAGGGACACCTTCCATATCCCAGGGTGCTCCAAGCCCCATCCAACCTGGCCTTGAGCACTTCCAAGGATGGGGCAGCCACAGCTGCTCGTGCTAGGATGTTCCCCCTCCTCGTGCTGACACCCGTCCTTCTTGGGATCAGTTTCATCCCTGATGGAGAAGGGGAGGGTTCAGATCCAGAGGTCCCATGAGGAACAGAAACCTGTGCAGTCTGCCACCTGAGCTGCTGGGAGCTGGACTGAGCCCAAAGTGAACATCCATGGCTTACCTTCCCTCCAAGGACTGACTTCTTTTTTAAGAGGATGCTCTATGGATGTGACCTGTTAGATTTCCAGTACAGAGCATTCCAAAAGCCTTTTTTGACCTCAAAATAAGGGAGTAGGAAAAAACCTTCTTTCAGACTAAGCATGGAAAGGCTGTTACTGTACGCAGTAGCTGCTGGATACAAATATTTCATC
The DNA here is from genome assembly GCF_000277835.1 of Geospiza fortis. Taxonomy (NCBI): domain Eukaryota; kingdom Metazoa; phylum Chordata; class Aves; order Passeriformes; family Thraupidae; genus Geospiza; species Geospiza fortis. The sequence continues at coordinate 341,482 of NW_005054627.1, forward strand.
TCAGTGCTAAGAAGAAGACAATTTGCAGTTGTGTGTGTTGTTACCTCTGTGATTTATTTGTGCCAGGACTATGCCAAGTGTAGCAGCATTCAGGGACTGTGTTAGAGATGACAAGAAATGTTGCTCTTAATCAGAGAATCATTCAGATTCAGAGACCTTCAGGGCCATCAAGTCAACACAGCGCCAGCACAATCACCCCTAACCCACATCCCCAAGGGCCACATCCAGGTGCCTCTTATATCTGGGCCAAGTCTTTACTCTTTCTCTCCCACAGCTTGGAAGGGAGCAAAAAATAATTTGGAGATAATTTCCCTTGAGGAGCTTGGTTTCCTTCAGCCAGGGTGGTGCAGTGCTTCTTGGCTTCTCCTTGTCTTCCAGAATCATCCAGGCTGGAAGAGACCCTTAAGGTCATCTAGTGCAGCCATCAGCCTAACACCACTAAGTGGGCAGATTTATCCAGGTAAAGAGAAAACACAATGCAGGGCCAGGTTGGACAGGGCTTGTGGGAATCTGGTCCAGTGGAAACTAGTGGGAAACTATTCCCTGCCCATGGAAGAGGGTGGAATGAGATGGCCTTTAAAGCCATTCCTCACCCAAACCTTCCTGTGGCTGTGTGATTTTGCCATCAGAGTGGCTGTTACTTGTGGCAAGAGCAGCTCTTAGACTGATATAAATTGGACACCCCGATTCTGCTGGACTGAAATATGGGTCTCCTTGAGCCAGGTCTCATAAGCTCTTGGGGATCTATTTCACACCCAAGATAGCTCAGCTACCTTAGAAGGCATAAAATCAGCAGGATGGCTTCTGTGGTAGTGTTGGAAACAAAAAGTTTTAATAAAAGGCAAAATAACAAAACTCTTTACAGAGCAAAACCTGAGCCAGGTGCAAGAGATCCTTGCTTTCGTTATCAGCAAACCCAAAGTTTATTTGTAAAAGCAGATATCTTTTCCCATTCACCAATCAGTGGAACCCTTCCCGTTGTTTCTTTTCCCTGCCAGTGCTGGTGTTACCTCCCAGCAGCCCCGCAGCTGGTTCGTAAGGACAGATGTGCTGTGCTCTCCCCCTGCAGTTGCTGCCCGGGGCCGCGCCGCTCAGCGCCGCCTCCTCCCTGTCGGCGCTGCACCGCCCCGAGCGCTCCATCAGCCCCGAGAGCAACGACAGCATCTCCGAGGAGCTCAACCACTTCAAGCCCATCGTCTGCTCCCCGTGCACGCCCCCGAAGAGGCTGCCCGACGGCAGAGTGCTGAGCCCCCTCATCATCAAGTCCACCCCCAGGAACCTGAACCGCAGCCTGCAGAAGCCGACCACCTATGAGGCCAGTCCTAGGATACTGAAGAAATGGGAGCAGATATTTCAGGAGCGTCAGATCAAAAAGACTCTCTCTAAAGCAACCCTTACGTCCTTGGCTTCGGAGCCTGGGGAAGATGTCGTGGTTCCTGACGTCACCAACGCCAGCAGCTGCGCTAAAGAGCAGCCACAAGCGCAGGAGGATCACCTTCCACCTGACACAACAGGAGAGCCTCGCCCTGAGCTGGATTTCCTCCCTTCTGTCAGTGAAGTGAGGCTGGGAAGGGGGAGTGAGAAGAGCAGGGGTTCACAGGCCTTAGCCACTGATGACGGTGCCGCTGAACCAGATGTGAGATCAAATGTAACCTCCCTAAACACACGGGTGGCTGAGGTCCCCGACCTAAAGGTGAACACATTCATGGACAAATCCTGCCTCAGCCTGGGCCCCAAAGTGCTGAGCAGGAGACTCATGGGCATTGGCGCATCGCTGCCTGATAACAGCGCGCTGGCAGTGCCCATGAAGGCCCCAGGGAAGAAGCAGCTGAAGTACCTGAACAACAGCGAGCTGATCAACGTGCAGAACAGCACCTGCAGCTCCGTGGAGAACCTCCTCGGGGAGCAGGCGCCGCTGCTGCGCCGGGGCCGCAAGAGACGCTGCAAAACGAAGCACCTGGAGCACAACGGCTCCGTCAAGAGACTGAGGCACGCGGCCCCGGGGGAGGCGGGCCTGCCCCCCGAGGGCCGGGACGTGGAGCAGAAGCTCCAGCAGGAGGAGGAGGACAGGAGGCTGGCCCTGCACCTGCAGCGGATTTTCGACAGCGAGAACAGGACGGTGGAGAGGCGCAGAGTCCGCGTGGACCGGTACCTGCTGCGCTCCAAGAGCACTCTGGGGGCCAAGTAGCACTGCTGGGCCACGCTGCCTTTCTACGGGACAGTGAGGTTTATCAGATTATCTTAGAGGAAAACTATTTTTTGCCCTACTTCACCCACGCAGTTGTTTTTTCGTTTCGGTGGTAAGACATTTCTGGGTCCAGTTCAGAGAGAAGCCAGCGTCCTTTCAGATTTTAACAGAAGGAGAGAGAATGAGGAAAAAGTCCTCAGGTCCGTTGGTCTGAAGGAATTGTCTGTGATCCCTGTGAATACACTGCAAGGCCTCCACGGGCAGGCAGGCACACCTGGGATCTCCAGGTGGGAGGGCTGTGAATGTGGGTATGAGGGCCATCCCAAGAGAAATCTGAGCTCTGCTCACAGAAATTGCCTGAGAGTCTTCTCCTCTCTGTCCGCCCCATTTTCTCCCTCAGGCTGCATCTGGTGGTGGGGTCAGCCTCTCATCCATGCTCTGTATTTCTCCTGGGGAGTCCTAAACAGAGCCCCCCAGTAGTACTTCCAAATGAATGTATCTCACTGTCTGCAGCAGTAGTACAGATAATTTGTCACTTTCTTGAAGCAGAAAGCCAAATGAAGTGAAAAGAAAGACCTGAAATAAGGATTTTACTGAAAAACCTGCCCCTGCTCCAGCTTCCAGGCTTCAGGCTCAAACCACTAAGAAAGCTCAGGTGAGTGATGCACTACAAACTTCCAGGCATGAAGCTGCCCGGAGCAGAGCTGGCTCGGAGCCTGGGCTTGGTGGAGCGCGTGTTCTCTGCCCAGATGTGGCAGGCCACCCTCTGAGTGTTTCTAACCCTCTTCCATGGATTAATTTCATGGATTATTTCCAGTAATTTAGCTCAAAAAGTACCCTTCCAACTCAGCCCGTGGCAGCTGCCTTGCAGGTATTCACGGGGACCCTCGAGGCCCATGGGGACCTTTGTCTGGGGCAGGGGTTGTGGCTTTACCTGTGCTGCCCCTCCGTGTGCCAGGTGGCAGGGGTGTTGTTGGGATGAGCACAGTGCAGGGACAAACTTCCCCGTGGATCCTGTGAAGGGAGGGCAGCCAGTGCACAGAAGTAGACAGATCTGGTCTAACTGCATTGCCCCATTTCCTCCCTCCATCTTCAACAGTCAAAAAGAAAACAGAAACTGGTTTTCTTTTTCACTGCAAGGACCCTGGCAGGCTTTTTTTTTCCCCTAATTGAACTGGATTTAAAAAAAGAAAAAACAGAAAAAAAAAAAGAAAAAAGAAATCTTATATTTTATTGGGTAAAATTTATATATTTTAAATACTATATTTCAACAGATCGACACTTTTGTTTTGAGAGATCTTATAGCAATGATTCCATAATATATATCTCTATCTCTGCATCTCCTTGCCACACAAACCACTGGATGGTTCAGGCTGTACCTGGGGCTGGTGGCACCTGGCCTGCTCTGCCTTCCTCTCCTGCACCACAGCCTGGCAGGTGCTGCTTTGGGCCCAAACCAAAACCTGCTCCTCTGTCCAGCTGTCAGTTAGAAGGAAATTAAGGAATTAGAGCCTTGGCTGGACCCAGAAGAGCAGCACAGAGAGAAGTAGTGATGGCCTGGGTCTGCCCTGGGAGCTCAGGAGGGAGAGCCACAGCTTTAACCCGGGATCTGTGCTGGTTTTCCCAACATTTTGAGCTGCAACATGCACTTCCCAGGTGCATTCAGATGTAGAATTCTTTTTGCAGGCCCCCTTTTCTGCGGCTCATCCCTGGAGCCCCAAACAGACTTCCCTAAACAGTTTCCTTTTTCTCGTGGTGTTTGTGGGGGTTCAGCTGGGCCTGGGCTGCTTACACCACAAAAAAATCTATTTACACGCTGAATGTATCTTTTCTTTCCCCTCTTAAAGCAGATGTCACAGCCCAATGCACTATGCCAGTGTCTTAAATACCTTCTTTTGAAAAGACTTTATAAGTGTTTAGGGGTTTGTGCGATGATTTCCTGATCCCAAATCCAAGCTGGGCAGAAGTGTAGGAGGCAGTGCCTGGGCTGGAGCTTGTCCCCAGCCCAAAACAGCTTCATGGGACCCCCCGTGCTCCCAGAACAGAGATCCCAGCTCCCCAGGCATCACGCACAGCCCATGGCATCTGCGTTCAAGGAGACCTTGGGATGTGCAATCACAGTCCTGTCCTGGAAGGGTTGCGGCGACACAAAGCCAGGATGAATGTTTTATTAATTTAACGCTCTCCAAGTCTGTGTAAGCTTGCAAAAACCAACGAAAATTGTAAATAATTACACTCAAAAGAGCAGGAGCACCCAGCCTCTCCCCTGTAAAGGTCACCTTTGCCAGAAATCATGCCAGCTGAGAAGGAAGATACCTCCTGCGGAACTCTGGATGCAGCACACGAGATTAAACCAAGTATTTATTCACGCTCCTCTGCAAGTCCTCTGTAACCCTCAGCTGCCTTCCCTCTGGGATGAAGGCATTCCCGGCTGGCTGTGGGGCAGCACGGGCGTGGGAGTGCCCTCCCAAAGTGTCTCCTGCGGAGGGGCTGGGGTTGGCTCCCTGACAGAAGGACTGTGTCTGCCAAAGATGCCTCCAGCTCCCAGGAAGTTCCTTTCTGACCCTCTGGAGCTCTCTGCCTGGGAAAAGCCGTGCAGGAAGGTCTGTGCTGGGAGTCAGCCAGATGAGATAAATGAAGGAAAAGTGCCAAAAGGGATGGTGCCAGGTGATTGATCGATTGTATGACGCCGTTGTCTATTGTCAGTATTTCTCTTCCAATGCTATTGTACATGCAGTGCACAGCAGTCACAAAGTGTAGCTTGAACAAGCGCTTCTCTGCATTTTCTCAGCGAAAGCAAAGGGGGAGATCCACGCCTTAAAGACTCTCAGAAAACAAGCCTTTAGCAATGCTGCGAGGGCAGGGCAGCCCGGCCTGTCCCCCAGTTGTCCGGAAAGGAGCTCGTCCCACGGCCGAGGGGAAGCGCACGAGATGGAGCCCACCCTCTGTCCGTGGTGGAGCCCTGTGGGGCGTCACCAGCGTGGAGCTGGGCTGATCCCCGTGTGCCACCCGCCCCTGGCACCGCCGTGCACCCCAGCCAGCTCCTCTGTGTGCCCACGGAGAGCCGGGCTGGGCCGGGCAGGGATCGCGGGGAGCTCTCACAGCCTGGGTGTCGCTGCGCCTCCCTCAGCCCCGCTGTAAATCCTCGTGCTTTGTGTTCCCCCTGGCCAGCAGAGCTCCGGCTGGCTGCGGGCTCTGCGCTGCTCCCCGTGTCCCAGCCCAGCCCCGTGTCACACAGACACACCGGCAGGCACCCGCCCTGGCCTGCATGCGTGAAACGTGCGAGTGGAATGGCGCGCAGGCGTCCCTCATGTTGTGGCTTCTGTTGTTGGAAACAGAGTAAACCCTGCTCGTGAAACAATTGTCACAAACCAGAAATACGCCGGCTAATGTGTACAAATAACAGTGTTTGTTCTAACAGCAACCGGGACTTGAACTGCAGGGCAAAGGCCGAGGTTCAAACAGAATAAAAACAGATTCTGACAGTGAGACTCCCTGCTTCATGCTGTGCTTGGAAACGAGCAGGATCCTGCCGCTGCTTGTCCCTGACAGGTGACACTCCATCCGAAGGAGGTTGTGGAGTAATCATAGAATCACAAAATCATTTGCTTGGAAAAGCTCAGAGACCCATGTCCCCCTTCCTCTGGGGACAAACCCATTTTAATCCGAGGCTGATCTGCCAGCAGCTGGGTTTGGGCTGGGGTTAATCTGGCTGTAGATGCCCGGGAGCCCAGCAGGCTCTGTGTGGCAGCCTGGCAGAGCTGAGCCCGTGTTTCCACGTGGGCAGGGAGAGGCAGGTGCCACTCGCCCATCCTGTCCAGATCCCTGCCATCTGCTGCAGGACGTGCTCAAGCTCTGCTTTCTCCACTTCCAGCTCCACTGGCACCTCCATAAAACTGATATCCTGCATCAAAGCAGCTAAATTGGATCAGCCCCAGTGGCCATCTAGCTTAGCATGGCATGTGCTGCGATGGAAAATGGGGTTCCTTGTCATGGCAGCTGTACATGGAGGGTCTAATTACGGAGGAATGAGCAGCATCCTCCTCATGTGGCTCAGCCGCACAACAGGGCTGCTGTATCCTGTTGGAGATCATAGATCCGTGGAAGGGTTAGGGCTGGAAAAGGCCTCCAAGGTCACCGAGTCCCCCAGCGCTGCAAGGCCACCACTAACCCATGTCCCCAAGTGCCACATCCACAGGGCTTTAAATCCCTCCAGGTGTGGGGACTCCACCACTGCCCTGGGCAGCCCTTTTGGGGTCGGACGGGGCTTGGAGCAGCCTGATCCAGTGGAAGGTTCGACTGGATGGGTTTTAAGGCCGCTCCGAACGCAAACCCTGCGATTCCATGACGGGAGCCTCTCCTGCCGACCATGGGCATGGCGGACGGACGGACTGCATTTCCCAGCGTGCCGCGCGGCGCGAGGGGTCCGGACTTCCGGCCGCGCGGCCAATCAGGAGCGCCCAGGTGTCGCGGGCGGGGCGGGGGCGGAGG
>NW_005054627.1:348193-352839 GCF_000277835.1 Geospiza fortis
GCGCCTTCCTTCGCCGGCCCCGGCTTCCACCTTTCACTGCTGCGTGTCCCTCCCTCAGCCCTGGGCATCCTCATCCCTGCGCATCCCCCCTCAGCCCTGAGCATCCCTATCCCTGAGAATCTGCCCTCAACCCTGAGCATCCTCAGCCCTGGGCATCCCCCCTCATCCCTGAGCATCCCCATCCGCGAGCATCCCCCCCTCAGCCCTGAGCATCCTCCCCTGGCACCCTCCCTCCATCCCTGGCCATCCCCCTCCACCTGCTGTAGATGCCCGTAAAAGCAAAAATAAATAGTGGAAGCAATTCGACCCTCTTCTCTCAGGGCAAAGGCCGTGGCTTCCAGTTACCTTGTGTGCTAATTAACCCTGGAAGGAAATGCTTCAGGAGCAGCCACCTGAAATGTTTGGTACCAGACACTAGTGTGAGAGCTCTGTCCCGGTTCTCTGTGGTTTTTAGATCCTTTTGTGCCTCATAAGCCTCATGGGCACACAGTGACATTCCCTGTGTGCCTCAGAATTCCCTCGTGCCAGGCCTGGGGGATAGCTGGGCTTTTCCCTGTGCAGCTGCAGGGCAAGCAGGTCGAGTTTTACATTGTATTTAAAGTGGTTTTCTCCTTCCAGAGGAGGGAAGGGAGCTCTTTGGGCTGGTAGGTAATCCATCCAGCCTGGGAGCTTCCAGAGCAGGAAAATGACAGGAGTGAAAGTGAGGATTGCTCAGCTGAGATTCCAGCTCCAGACACTGCCCCGTTTGAAATAAGGGACAAGTTGGGATACTCAGGGCTCTGGCTGATGTGTCACCAAACAGTAATGGTGCAGTTCAGGGGAAGGTGGGCCCTTGGAAAAGCTGGGAATTGTTACTGGGGAGGGACCCATTCCTGCAGAAGATGTGAATAAATGTGAAGAGTGGCAGAGTCCTTTGCTCTTGTTCCAGAGAACGGTTTTAACGGAAATTTCCTGTTTGTGCCTTTTAAACCTCCCCTTGTACCAAGGCAGCTGGGGGTTCTCAAAGTTTCCTCATGCCCCAGGAGCGTGTGTGCAGCAGTGTGGCTGGAAAGCAGGGGCGCATCCAGAGCACATCCAGCTGTCCCTTCCTGGGCATGGCAGCAGGAGCAGCAAATGGGGAAGCAAAGCCAAAGCTGCTGCCAGAGCCACATCCAGCCTGTGATGGGCGTATGGGCTGACACCCACCAGGGCTGCCCAGGCAGATCCCCTCTGTCCAGCCAGGCTTTCCCAAGCAGCTTTGCTCTCTGCTCTGCCCCCTGTGCTGCTGCTCTCGGCAGGAGCAGGTTGGGATGGGATTGCCCTCACTCCAGCCTTTCCTTTGCAGTGGAAGATCGATGACAAGCCAGTGAAAATCGACAAGTGGGATGGTTCAGCTGTGAAAAACTCCTTGGACGACTCTGCCAAAAAGGTGAGCTCTCTGTCTCTGTGCTGAGCTGCCCTCCTGGGAATCCCTCTGGTTTCCTTCCCTGCTTCCTGGGGTGGGTTGTGCCCGCAGCCGTGCCGGGTCCCTGGTGGCATCTCCTGTGATTGCCACGTGCCTGTGGGGCCTGATGCAGGCATTGACTCCCCACAAACCTTCTGCTCCGTTTCCCTGTGCCCCCCTGGGGCTGCTCCCTGCCCAGAGCAGCGTGGCACATTCCCGAGAGGCTCAGCTGCCCGCTTCTCTCTCCCACAGGTGCTCCTGGAGAAGTACAAGTACGTGGAGAACTTCCGTCTGATCGACGGGCGCCTCCTCATCTGCACAATCTCCTGCCTCTTTGCCATCGTGGCTCTCATTTGGGATTACCTGCACCCTTTTCCCGAATCCAAACCCGTCCTTGCCTTTTGTGTCGTCTCATATCCTTCACTGAGCCTGTCAGGGGTTGGATTTTCCGTATTTTCTGGACGTTCCCATTTTCAGGGAATTGCTCTTCCTGCCACGTGCAGATCGGCTGATTATCAGAGAGTTTTCATGTGATAGGAAAGTTCCTGCCTGTGTGGCTGTAATGCCCCTAAATTTGGCTGGTCTGAGCACATCCTTTTTTCTTATTCTACCCACAGTCTGGTTCCAGACATGTCTGCTTTTCCCTGATACCACAGGTCAGACACTGAGAGGGGAAAGAGGAAATTCCTGCCAGCAGCTGTGTGCTGCTGCACAGGCTGGATCCACTCCACAGCTCACCCCATGAGGCTCAGCAATGCAGAGGAGCAGTGGTGGCCTGGACTGGGGGAATGGTTGGGCTCAGTGGTCTCAGAGACGTTTTCCAGCCTAAACAATTCTGTGATCCCAAGGAATTTCCCTGTTCCTGGCTGTTCTGGGTGGCTTTTGGAACAAATGGGTGGCTTGTCATGCAGCACTTGAAATTACTTAATACCAGAAATGGGAAAGAGGAATTGCTCGGTCTGTGCTTAGGGGGAATGCCCAGCAAATCGTTCTGTGGCTTGTTCAGTCTCAAGTTTTCCCAGCAAATGCCAGAGAATCCCAGACTGGTTTGGGTGGGAAGGGACCATCCATTCCCATCCCCTGCCATGGGCAGGGACACTGCCACTAGACCAGGTTGCTCCAAGCCCCATCCAGCCTGGCCTTGGGCACTTCCAGGGAGTGAATAACAAATCATTGAAGTTCAGATTTATTAGTTAATTTCTCACGCTGATGGAGCATCAGCCAAACACCCTGTTTGCAATCAAGGTGTCACGAGAGGTGGTTGAACCACAGTGTCTGAGGGGATCCAAGCGACTGATTTCTGCTTCTCCCTGCACCTTCCTGACTTCCTTAACTCTCTGCACCTATTTTGTGATGATGGGCATCCTGACCATCTATACCTCATACAAGGAGAAGAGCATTTTCCTGGTGGCCCACAGGAAGGACCCGGCGGGGATGGATCCCGACGATGTCTGGCAGCTCTCCTCCAGCCTCAAACGGTACCTGCCGCCTGCTCCGGGCTGCCCAGGGCAGGCCTCCCTCTCCAGAGACCACCCCAACACTGCCTGTTCCTCAGAATCCATCCTGCTCCACCAAATCATGTCCTTGTTCAGGAATGGGAGCAGCCCCGAGTGCTTTTCTGCCACCAGGGTTCATGTTTCATTTCTCGTTAATGCAGGGTGTAAAGGCCGTGAATTGTGTTGATTGTGAGTGCCCAGGCGGGATTTCCCCTCAGACAGGAGAGGGTTTCTGTCCACTGGAACCCTGCTCTGAGGGTTTTCCCCCCTGGAACCCTGCTCTGAGGGTTTTCCCCCCTGGGACCCTGCTCTGAGGTGTGTCTGCCCTCCCACAGGTTCGATGACAAGTACACCCTGAAGCTGACGTTCATCAGTGGGAAAACCAAGCAGCAGAGGGAAGCCGAGTTCACCAAGTCCATTGCCAAGTTCTTTGATAACAACGGGACGTTAGTCATGGAGGCCTACGAGCCAGAGGTGTCCAAGCTGCATGACAGCCTGGCCCTGGAGAGGAAAACAAAATGATTTCGGAGCCCAGCCGCCTCCCAGCAGCCTGCTAAAGTAACACCAATAAAGTCAAATGGCAAAGAAAGTGAATCATGGCCTCTGTTTTTGTCCTGAAGTCCTATTCCATTTTGGATTAGCAGTAATTTTAATCTTGGACCCAAGATGTGCTGCAGCTCATGGCTAAGCTTGGTCTATGTGCCTGCCTTCCAGGCTCTGGGGCGGACTCCAAAATTGGATGTTGGGGACCCTCAGGAGGGGAAACACATCACCAATGCTGCCCCAGCGTCCCTGCTTTTCCTGGCAGTGCTTTGTCATATGGCTCTGTGTCCAGGGGCCTTTTCCAATCCCACCTTTCCATTTCTGGTAGGAGTTCAGGACAAAACCCTTCTGTGAAACAACCAACCCCTCGCAAACCAGTTTGCTTTATTTTTGTATTTATCTAAGGGGGGGTAGAGGATTGTTTTATATAAAAACCTTTTATGTGTTGGGGGGGAGAATCAAATATGCTACTTCTGTGTGCTCAGCCACGAAGCTTCTCAGAAAGTGTAAAAGATTTTCCAAGCTTTGTCTGTCTGTCTGTCTGTCCTGTGGTTCCCTTCTGGCATCTCCCGTTCCACACGTCCCTTCTATAACCTGGCATTTTTTAAAAGAGAGATTTTTTGGGTTGTTTTTTCAATAAAAGGGAAGAACAGACATCAAACGTGTCCTGGAGCATCTCTGGGGTGTTTCACACCTGGGGAGGGAATCCCAGTTCACAAAATCCTCAGGGCTGGAAGAATCCTGGCATTCCCGTGGCACCACCACAGTCTTGTCACCTAAACCTTGTCCCCAGGTCCCACAGGATGAGAGTGGCTCCTCTTTTTATCTTGCAGAGCTGGTTGGGCCTGGCTGCCTCACCTCAGGAACCCCCGGACGGACCTTCCTGGTTTTCCGGCCCTTCCTGGCCACGCCTGTCCCACAAGGGGCAGGGGACTCTCCTGGCATCCCAAGCAGGATCCTGCCTTCGTCCCTCGCCTGGCTCCCTCCCGCCTGCTGGGAGAGGGTCGGGACTCCTCGGCATCGGCTCCACCATCAATCCCCTCCTGGTATCCCACCATTCCACCTGCCCATTCCAGGAGCGAGGAGCGCATCACCTGCCCACACCTGCACAGGTACAGCTCCTGCTGCCCGCCAGGCTCCGCATCCCGGCAGCTCCCGGGATCCCCGCCCGCCTCCTTGGCCCG
>NW_005054627.1:353655-354444 GCF_000277835.1 Geospiza fortis
CGGCGCAGGCGCATGGGGGGTGCCGGTGGGATCCGGGCAGGAGGGGTGCGCGGGGAGCACGGGAACGGAGGAGTGCACGGGCACAGGGACTCCGGGGCAGCGCCGCTGCGGGAGCTTAAGGCGGTGGGAGCTCGGGCGTCCTGGTGCGGGGCAGGCGGTGCTCAGCCCTCGAGAACAGCGGGAGGTGACGCTGTGCGTGAAGCAGGGGAGCCTGTGCGGCACAGGGGAGCGGCACAGACGGCAGGAGGGCGGGTGTGACCCCACCGAGGGGCTCTGCTCTCACCCCGCTCTCCCACCCTGCTCAGGTCCCAGGGGGAACCTCAGGGCGGCACCATGTCCCAGGCCACCACCTGCCTCAAGGTGAGCCTTCATCCCTATCCCCTCCGTACGGGCCACCCCCTCCTTTGCCGGGATTTAACCCTTTACATCTGACTGTCCCACCCTTCCAGCCGCAGGGAGATGGCGGGGGGGGCCCCCCACCACTGCCATCACCACCAGGATCCCCGCGCATTTTCCCTCCGGAGACGCTGTTCCGACAGGCAGGTGGGGTCACCTACCGCATCCCGGCCCTGCTCTACGTGCCCCCGGATGATTCCTTCCTGGCCTTTGCCGAGAAGCGCTCCTCGGCCCGGGACGAGGATGCCAAGTACCTGGTGCTGCGGCGGGGCCGCCGGCACGGCTCCTCGGTGAAGGTAAAACGCCCGCGGGCTGTAGGGACACGGGGTGGGCGCGATGCCGGGGGGCCCCCGCGGCTGAGCCCCCTTTTCCTTCCTGCCGGCAGTGGGGGCC
>NW_005054627.1:355223-356459 GCF_000277835.1 Geospiza fortis
CTGCTTGTTCGAGTGCGGCGCCAGCAGCGCCTGCGAGGAAATCGCCTTCTGCCTCTTCACCCTGGAGCCCTCCGGCGAGCAGGAGCCCAAGGATTCCTAAAACAGACGCGTTTTAGGCAGCGCGGCCGCTCCTGAGCGCTCCAGCGAGCGCGGCAGTGCCGAGACCTCACCGGGACATTGCATCCTGTACACAGCGTGTAGCTTTTATTTTATTATGTCTTTTAATCACCCGTCAAATGTTGTCGGTGACCTGCGGCAGTGGAGAGAGGATCTGCTCTGGCTTGGCCAAGGGGGATGCCAGCACAGCACATGAAATGCCGCTGCTTCTCCAAAAATCAGCATTTTTCACCTGGTAGCAGCTGAAAAGCAGAAGGTGCCAGCAAGAGCAGCTGATTCCCTAAGGAAAAAGTACCCAGGAATCTTGGTTTAGTCAAAAATATTCCAGTTCCTGTGTTCCTGCAGGTGGCAGAGGATTCCCAGTTTTTACCTACCATTTTTTATCCTGCTTTCTTCACTTGACTGCTTTAGACTGAGTTTCTCCCTGCCCCCTGGGCAAAAGCGCTCGAATCTTGACTGGGGGCGAGGGGAGAGGAGTGTTGGGGAGTGTTTCGTTCTGCTCCACAGGGAACAGGCTGTAGCGTCCCGACAGTGACAGAGACCTCACATCCCCGTGCTGCTGTCAAATAAAATTCTCCCAAAACACGTGGAATCCAGCCCATACAGGGAAAATCCCAACGGGGCTGGCCCTGCCCCAGAAAGATGCGGGATGGCCCCAAGCACGGCACCTCCCGCTCCATCCTGGTGCTGTTCTGTGCACGGAGAGGCGGGAGGGGGCAGACGGGATGGGCAGAAGGTCAAATCGAGATGGGCACAGGCAGGATGTGGGCAGGGATGGGCAGGATGGGGCCAAGATGGAATGGGGACAGGCAGGATGGGGCCAGATAAGGACAGAAGGCAAAATGGGGACAGACAGGAGCGGGCAGGCAGGATGAGGCTGAGGACAGCGCAGGATGGGGCCAGGAGATAACGAGGAAAGGGGCAGGGACAGGCAGGATGAGGCTGGGGCAGGACGGGGACAGACAAGAGGGGGACAAGCACGGTAGGGACAGAGGCACAGATTGGAATGGGGACAGGGACAAGCAGGACGGGGAGCAGCCCCACACCGCCCTCCCAGCCAGCGTGGCGGATCCGGGGCCCCCCACCCCTTTTCCCCCCAAAGGCGGGGCCTCTCCGCCC
>NW_005054627.1:356902-357928 GCF_000277835.1 Geospiza fortis
CGAGCGCCGCCTGCTCCGCCGGCTCCGCTCCTACCTGCGCGACGAGAGCTCCCGCCTGCGCCTCCTCCGCAGGTACCGGCACCCCGACCGCAGCCGCGCCCCTGCACACACACATCCCGGCCCCGGCCCCAGGCGTGCCTGATCCCCTGCTGCCGGGAGCGGTTAGCCCATCCCCACCTTCCCCAAAGCACACAATTTTTGGGGTGGCCCTAAACAAGAGGGTGGTGGGAGGACGGGAAGCTGAGACTGGACGTGGGTCAGGCCCCCCTTCCCCCAGCTGTGTGCCAGGAGGGGGACGTGGCCTCCCAGCCATGGGGATCTGGGTCACAGCATCCCCAAGGCCATCCCCACAGACCCACCAGGGCTGGGTTGGACAATCCCTCAGCTCTGGACACTGAGGCAAAGCTGCCCAGCAATGGGCATGTCAGCACCAAGGAGCACCAAAGTGTCCCCCCGTGGGTGCCTTGCAGGTTCTATGAGAAGGTCCAGGCACTGCACCAGGACCCCGAGGCCTCGGTGGACAACCCCTTGCTGGCCTTCAGCCTCATCAAGCGCCTCCACTCGGACTGGCCCAACGTCATCTACAGCGACGAGGCCACCAGGAACACCCAGGGTACCCACCCAGGGGAGGATGTCTGGCCTTGTGTCCCCTCTGTCACCGAGGCCAGGAAATAGATGGAAGGGCTGGGGAATGGGTGGAGAAGCAAGAAAATTGTTGGAGGAGCAGAATGAATGGAGGATCAGGATGTGGGGTCCCCAGGGAAAAGAGCTGATAATCGTGACTGCACCTCATAATTTCATTTATCCCACTGTCCCCCCACCTCTTTCCCACCCTGCAGCACTCCATGCTGGGCTCAGGGAGGTGGAGCAGGAGCTGCCTGGAGCCGAGGACCTGGAGGGGGCGGCCAGGGCGCTGATGAGGCTGCAGGACGTGTACGCCCTGAGCGTCAAGGGCCTGGCCAGCGGCGTCTTCCAGAGAGCCGGGCAGCCGCCCCTCTACAGCCCCGGCCGGCACCCCCCCCTCTC
>NW_005054627.1:358393-358956 GCF_000277835.1 Geospiza fortis
GCCTCTCCCGCCTCTCCTCCGGCAGCTGGAACCTGGAGGACCGGAGCAGCCTGGAGGATGCTCTGGACCATCTGGCCTTCTCCTACTTCATGGTACAGCCACGAGTCCCCTCCCCATGCCCAGTGTCCAGCAGAGCCAAGCCATGGCGGGAGGATGGATGCTGATGGGGTCTCCACTCCCCCACCCAGGCTGGAAACATCTCTCACGCCTTGAGCCTCTCCAGGGAGTTTCTCCGCTACGGTATGTGGGACAACCCTGGGTGCAGCAGGAAGAGGGAAAAGATTTTGGGATGTCCCCATCACCTCTGCATGGCAACAGCCTCCCTCACCCCACTTCTTGCCCCCATCTGGGGTGATTCTCCAGGGACCGGTGCCAGGGAAGGGGGTTGATGGGGGTGCAGCACTCTGGGTGACACCACCTCCCCAGCAGATCCCAGAAACCAAAGGGTCTCCAGGAACGTGGCCAAGTACAAGAAGCTGCTGGAGACGGGGACAGGGGCAAGCGCCAGGCCCCTGCAGCGCCCCAACAGCACCCGGCTGCAGAGCCGCGACGCCTACGGGGAG
>NW_005054627.1:359101-362124 GCF_000277835.1 Geospiza fortis
CACCGGCAGCCCCCTCCTGCTCCTGCAGCCCGCCAAGAAGGAGATGGTCCGGACCCAGCCCCACGTGGCTCTGTACCACGATTTCATCACCGATGCTGAGGCTGAGACTATCAAGGGGTTGGCAGGGCCCTGGGTGAGCCCTCCCTGTCCCCAGGGATGTCCCTTTCCTGCAAGGGAGGTCATGATCCAGGGTGAATGCAGAGATAGGAGAGGTTTTAAGGCCAAACCCTCCTCCAGGGAGTTCAGATGGGACAGGGCTTGGAGCAACCTTGTCTAGTGGAAGGTGTCCCTGCCTATGGCAGGGCATGGAACTGGATGATCTTGGAAGGCCCCTTCCAACCCAAACCACTCTAGGATTAGATGAGACCCTGGGGATGATGACACCAGTTCCATTTGAGCCCCTCAAAAGACTTTTTGGAAGAAACCAGGTCCAAATGCACCTAAACCACTTCCCAACCACGCCTGACTTGGTGACTCCACCACTGTCACTGCTTCCCTCACCCCAGTGAGACACCTTGGGGTGGGACAGCCAGCTAGCACAAACCCACCACAGCCCCTGCTTGGTGTGAGGGTCCCCATGCGTGGCAACAGGCATCCCCCGTGTGTCCCTCAGCTGCAGAGATCCGTGGTGGCCTCTGGGGAGAAGCAGCAGAAAGCTGAATACCGGATAAGCAAGAGGTAGCAGCCACACTCCCTCGTCCTCCGGGGCCGCCTCTGGGGTGGCAGCAGGGCCCTGCCGGGAGGCCTGGCTCCTCCAGCAGTGCCCTGAGGGTGAGGCCCAGCCCCAGACGAGCTGTGGGGTGTCCCGCAGCGCGTGGCTCAAGGACACGGCCGACCCCGTGGTGCGGGCGCTGGAGCGGCGCATGGCCGCCCTCACCGGCCTGGACCTGCGGCCGCCCTACGCCGAGCACCTGCAGGTGGTCAACTACGGCCTGGGAGGCCACTACGAGCCACACTTCGACCACGCCACGGTCAGGGAGCTGCCCGGCTGGGGACAGTGTGGGGACACCCAGGGTGGCTCCTGGGGGGCTCCTGGGATATTCCCGGGGGTGGGCCCGGGTTTGGCCTTTGGGGTGATCCCTCAGATGTTCCTGAAGGAGAACCCTTGGCTAGTCCCCCAGATATTCCTGGAGATGGGCCCTGGGATGGGGCTGCTGGGATGGTGCCCAAGGGAAGACCCCGAATGTCCCCGGGGTGATCCCGAGGTTGTTCCCTGAGATGTTCCTAGTGATGCACCCCAGCATGGCCCCTGGCAGGGGTGGGATGGATGGTCCCAAGATGCTGATCCTTGGGTGGGTGCCTGGGGTACTCCTGGGGAGGGAGGGAAGGAGGGAGAGAAAGGAGGGAGAGGGAGGGATTTTCCGGGGGGAACAGCTTGGAGCTGCTGGGGTGTGAGGGGCTGAGCTCTGGGCTGAGCTGTGTCAGGGCAGCACTGACCGTGCCCGCCTCCCCTCCTGGAGCAGTCCACGAAGAGCCCCCTGTACAGAATGAAGTCGGGCAACAGGATCGCCACAATCATGATCTACGTGAGTCCTCCCTCGTTTCCAGGCCTGGAGGGATGAGCCTGGCTTGGCCCTCAGGGGATGGGATGGGTGAGGGCAGCCCTAAATCACTGGAGTGTGAGGGAAGTGCCAACATCCGTGGAGTATTCAGGAGCTTGTGCTGTGCCAAAGAGAGGGCACAGAGATGGGGCCCAAGGGAGGTTTTGTGCCTCAGTTTCCCTGTGCAAAGGAGCATCACAGGGAAGGGGGGATCCATGGCTCCTATTTTTGCTCCTTTTCCAGCTGAGTGCAGTGGAGGCTGGAGGCTCCACTGCTTTCATCTATGCCAACTTCAGCGTGCCCGTGGTCAAGGTGAGAGGTTGTGTGGAACTGCAGGGAGCAGGGAAGGGAGAGTGCTGCTCTCCGATCTCAGCTCCTGCAGGGAGTTGTGATCAAGCCTCTCCTGATGCCAAACCCCAGCCCCGGGCTCCCTAATCTGTTTTGGGGTGCCAGAATTCACTCTTGGGGATCCCAGCTCCGTTTTGGGGTACCAAACTCGCCTCTGCTCCGCAGAATGCAGCTCTTTTCTGGTGGAACCTGCGGAGGAACGGGAATGGTGATGGGGACACTCTCCACGCCGGCTGCCCCGTCCTGGCCGGGGACAAGTGGGGTGAGAGATGCTACCAGGGCTCACCCCGGGGTGACACGGGGCTGGAGGGACAGCTCCACCGACAGGGAGGCAAGAGGGGCTGGGAATGCACAAATACCCTGGATAACAGGGGAAAAGTTCCCCGACAGCAGCACAGGATTACAGAAAGGTTCCGAGGGAAGGGAACAGACTGGGGTCTGTGTTCTTGTCCCTTCCAGTGGCCAATAAGTGGGTCCATGAGCACGGGCAGGAGTTCCGGCGGCCGTGCAGCGCTGACCCTCAGGACTGAGCCGCCCTGGCACCACAGGTGTGACATCTGATGTGACATCTGCAGGTGGCAAAGCCACCCCAGCACAGCATCTCAGCATCTCCCCAAGGGCAGAGCGAGGGAGGGAGGGAGGGAAGGGGGCAGCAGTGGAGCAGGGGCTGAGCAGGAGGGAAGCTTGCTCAACCACGGCCAAACTGGGTGGAAATAAAGTCTTTTATAAACCGGAGTCTGTTCTGGGGTGCCAAACCCTATCCCCTGCGGCTCCCATCCATTTTGGAATGCCAAAATCCAGTCTCGGGGAGAAGGCAGCTCTTTCAGGCCAGCCCCATCGTCCCGGTGGGTTCCCCATTCCCTCACTCCGTGCGCAGCGATGCCCGCTGCAGTTCCCCATTCCCCATTCCCTCGCTCCGTGCCCAGCGATGCCCGCTGCAGTTCCCCATTCCCCATTCCCTCGCTCCGTGCCCAGCGATGCCCGCTGCAGTTCCCCATTCCCCATTCCCTCGCTCCGTGCCCAGCGATGCCCGCTGCAGTTCCCCATTCCCCATTCCCTCGCTCCGTGCGCAGCGATGCCCGCTGCAGTTCCCCATTCCCTCGCTCCGTGCCCAGCGATGCCCGCTGCCGTTCC
>NW_005054627.1:362348-368689 GCF_000277835.1 Geospiza fortis
AAACTCGGCACAGCCGAGCCAGCCGGAGAAAGGACACCGAATGCAGCGGCATCATGTGCAGTGACGAGGGGACACCGCCATAAATCCACCAGGTTCCCTGTGTTTAGCCCGAGGTGCTGCGGGCCCCCTTTGTGTTCCCCTTCCCCGGGACGGGAGCCGCCGCCATTTTCTTCCCTCCCCACCACACCGCGGCCCTTGTGGGCTTTTCCCCCTTTCCTGGGATTTTGTTCTGTTTTGTTGGGGTTTTTAAAATTTGTTTTGGTTTGGTATGTTTTGGTCTGTTTAGTTTTGTTTGTTTCGTTTCGTTCCGTTTCATTTCATTTGGTTTTGTTTCTATCCAGCGGGGGTGGGGGGGCAGTGGTGTTAAGGGCGGACAATTCAATATTAAGCATTTATTCAGTTTGTTTTTCCTGTGCCGTGTGGGCACTCTGGGAATAAACGATTTGGGTTTTTTTTTCACTTTCACCTACTGCTGTTAACTTCCTACTGGCAGAAAGGGATTGTTTGAGCCCTTTCTTTAGAGGAAACACTCCTTCCAGAGCGTTTTTCTCCTAAACTTGTCTCTAAACCGGGACACTCATCTAGGTGGCATTTGGATGAGATTCAAACCCTCCGGGATGGAAACCCAGCTTTCCAGGGAGATCACCACATCACCTCCTGGCCTGGGAAGGGAAGGGACAGAAATCGGGGAGGGGATAGAAGCAGAAGGCAGAGCTCTCCCGAGGCTCTCCTTGCTCTGGGGTCAGAAATGCGCCATTGTCACTCCTTGGCTGTGTTCGTCCAGCCTGGATTAACCCTTCCATGGGCACACAGGGATAGGGCTGAGCTGCAGGGAGCATCTGGGCAAGGCCAGAGGCTCCAGCAGCCCTTTGGGGCTGTTAAACTTGCCAGAATGTAAAACAGCCTGCAAGACTTCCCATTTCTCCCAATCCCAGTCAGGAACAAACACCGCAGGATGCAGAGAAGGCTGAACAGAGCACAGGTTACTCGCCAGCCCATTTATTACTTCCAGATGTTTCTGCACATATGGGAGTCATTGGTCACAGGAAGGAGGGGGAAAAGTGAAAGCTGTGGCTAAATTCCCCCCTCCTCCCCACACTGGGGTGCAGGGAAGGGATGGTGGAGCATTTTGGATGACAAGAGGCTTCCATGAGTCACCAGAAAAACCCAGTGGTTGGGTCTGGTGCAGGAACAGCTGGATCAACCCCCTTCCTCCACAGGCTGCTCCAAGGAGCCCAAGCATCACAGCTAAAGGGAAAGCAGGAATTCCTACACCAGGCTTTTCACAAATGCTTTATTTGTAGGCGAGGGAGATGGACACAGAACAGGACAAGAGCAGGAAGAGGCTGACATGGGACATGGTGTGTGGTCTCCAGAGAACTGACACTGACACCCACACACACCAACACACTCACACACACACATTTTCCTTCTGGAAACAGCAAAACTCGGAGCAAACAGCCAGTCCCATTCCCGCTGTGTCGGATGCCACACGGACACAGTGCTGAGGGGGCAGCACTGACAGACGGACAGACAGACAGACGGCACAACTGAGGGATGCAGCTTTGGGCAACACAAAGGGCACTTCCAGCCTGTGAGCAGAGCACCAGCCTTGGGGACAATGCACCAGGGACAGGGGCTCTTGGAAGTGAAAAGCCATCAACTCGAGGTTTTGCCCTTGCCTAAAGATGCAGGTCTGGATTTCCAAGAGTGTGGATTACCAGTTGAAAGCAGCGGATGGCTGGTTGCCAGGCTCTCCACACAGCCCTTTCCCCAGGCCTTCCTGCTCCCAAAAGAAAAGGCAGTAGTGGAGAAGAGGAAAAATGTCAGTGCTAAAGTCACAGAATCAGAATAATGTGGGTAGGGACCAGCCTTAAAGCCCACCCAGTGCCACCCCTGCCATGGCAGGGACACCTCCCACTGTCCCAGGCTGCTCCAAGCCCCATCCAGCCTGGCTTTGGGCACTGCCAGGGATCCAGGGGCAGCCACAGCTGCTCTGGGCACCCTGTGCCAGGGCCTAAATTGTAAAAAAACTTATTCCTAATACCCAATAGACCCTCCTGGGGCGATTCTGGAAGGTCTGTGTTGCCCAGCTCTGCCTTTTGCAAATCATCCCAACGCTGCTTGCAAATCACAAGCACACGGAAAGCAGGGCTGGAATGGGCTTCCTCAGGTTGTCCAAGCCTTTTCCTGGCCAAAAGGGGAAAAAATGATAATTTTACCTACTGCTGCATCACCCCTGTCACAATCTGAGGGGAAAATTCTGGCTGGACAGCCCCAGGCCTGAGTTTAATTCCTTACTTAAGGGTTGAAGAGTACCTGCTTTGGCAATACAGGAAATAATCTTTTCCCAACAATCCCAATGCTCCAGTCATCTGTAAATCTCTGATGGCTTTGTCCAGTACACATAATCTGGCAAAACCCATCCTAGGTCTCAGACATTTATTTATGTAATTTATTCAATTGAAATGAAGCCTGCAACAGACCAGCATCGCAAAGTCCATCTCCTGCTCCTGCCCAACCTTGGGATCCTCCATTTGGAAGGATCCTCAATCCAACAAGTGAAACAAGACCAAGAGAGGTTTCTAAGTAATCAAAAGGCTGCAGGAAAAATGCAAAGCTGGGAGTTTTGGGGAGGAATTTCTCTGTGTCCTTGTTTCTCGTGAGCCAGAGAGAAGACTCCTTCTCTCTGCAGTCACTTTTACTACAGCCCGTGTATCCTTCACCAAATGCCATTTATCCCAGCCTCCAGCCCCCTGGAAACTGCAGCAGGAGCATTAATACTCCTCAGACAAAAGCACAGTCTCAAAAATGTGCATGGCTTGACAGAGCCGAAAGGAATTTCCCTTCCACCCACCCCCACAGTGCTGCTGCTGTCCCTGGAATCCATCTTTTTAATCCAGCCCCACAGGAGTCCCAGAACAGCACCTGGGCAGGGCTGGGAGCTGGCACGGAGCGACGCACCAGTCACTTCAACAGGCTCTTGAAATATTTATTTTCTTTTCACTCACTCAATGCTAACAGCAAAACAGACTCCCAGGCAGCCCACAGGATTGCAGGAATCATTCCTTTTCCCGGTGCTTCTGCAGAATACAGAACTGGTTGGCTTTCCACGAGGGCTCTGTTTGGTCGGGCTTTGTGACGAGCTCACAAATCAGAGGGATAACCGAGGAATCACTCACTCCAAGTCAGGCTCTCCACGTTACTTCACCAGGGAGGAATGTGACTTCACCAGATCATTCACGAGCACGATTCTGGGCAGTGAGACTGGACAGACACGCTGCATTAGTTCATCCCTAACCATCTGAACCAAGGAGTCTCCTGCAAAAGGGGATTTTGGCCATTCTGGGGACACGGCTGGGGAAAGAACTGTTTTGCATCTTGACTACTGAAGATCCATTGAATTCATCAGGAACTAGACCGGGGTGGAATTACATCAAATCAATGCATCAACACGGTGACTCACAGAGGGGAGTGCAGAGAGCCACCAGTTGCTCCTGTCACACCTGAGTGCCACGGCCAAAGTGCCAGGAGGGCATTCCTCCCTGGAATGAGGCTGTCCTGTCTCTACTGCAGGCGCTTCCCAACCTGATGTGTCAGGGAAGGGACAGGGAGCAAGGCCACCACGGCTGCTGTGCCCGGTGAGTCACAGCTAAGTGGAGCTCCATGGTCAAACACTGTCCCACCTGCACCGCTCAAGTGCCAAGGATTCCTGATGGCTCTTGTCATGGGATGCACAGGGCAGCTCCCAAATCACCACAGAACTTTGCCTCAGCAGAGCAGGGTTAAAATCATTGGACAGCAGCAAGGGGTTATGGACACCAGGCAAAAAAAAGGGGGTTTCACACATCCACCAGCAAAATACTCAGGAAAACTGCTCCAAAACATGTCTGCTCTTACACTCAAAAGTGACTCTTAGGTGAAAGCAAGCCCAGGAGCTGTCTGTGGATAACTGAACCCTGAAGAAAAGCTCTCTGTGCACATGGAATTCTGGAAGGCAGGCAGAGAAATGATCTAGGAAGCAACAGTGGAAACAGGGTCCTTCCTCTAATACTGGGGAGAACAGCTGCCTACACCTCTGCATCAACATCAGCAGGACTGACTCCAAGCTCTCCCAGGGTTCTTCCTACAGCCCATTCCATGTTTTTCCATCCCAAAGGCGCTGATCTCTGCCCAGCTGTGTGTGGCAGCTACAAGAAGGGAAGAACAAACACATTCCAGGGGCAGAAAACAGACAAACTGCCTGCTGATCACATTGTCCCTGCTGCTCCTGGGTCTTCCCCACAAGTGCAGGTTCAGAGTCCCCTGGCCTGGGATGTGTCTGTAGTCGATGGAGTTATTCAGGCTCTTCTTCCCAGAGAGGACTTGCAACGAGCACCTGACAAACTGCAAGACTCTGAAATGGAGCTCACAGTCCCCCTCTTGCCTTTTTGGTTCACAGTCCCATCCAGCTTTGCCCAGGACAGTGGCCTCCAGGCTTTTCCCACAGCTTAACCCCTAAGGCTGGCGCTGGTGAGATGAAACCCGAGCTCCCAATGAAGCCGATTCCTCGTCTGCTTTAGGGGGAAAAAAAGTGTATGTATAAAACCCAAATCTAAGGGGCACTTCCAAGATGATTCAGTGATTCCAGGGAGAAATCCCGAAGCCTTTGGCTGTGCTGCAATGCCCTGGGTGGATCTGGACTGCCAACAGCCCTTCTGCAGCTGGGTCCAAGGAAGCCTGAGAATCGGTGGAGGTTGGTATGACTGACTACATGGGATTCCAGGAGGTCTTTCCTTGTGGCAGCAGAGAAGAGGATCCCAGTTCCAAGGGCCTGAAGAGCTTTTCATGGTCTTCAGTAGAAGCTGCTTCCCAGCATGGAAGTCCCTAAGAATTTGGATATTCTGGAGAGCTAGTTCTAGGGGATGAATCTCACACCAACTTCTCACTGCTGCTGGGCTGGGAGATGAGAGGATATGGATACATCACAGTGGCCTCTGGTGCAGTTTATTTACAATGGGAATCAGTGCTGGAGAACACCAGGATATTAACAAGCAGGAAACACACTAGGAGGCACAAAAGAGAACGGAAGAAAGACTCCATGTTAGCATCAAGGTATTCTCTGCAAACTCTGTGACAACCTAAATTTAGCTGTAAAGTCCTTAGGTCTTCTCCCTCTCTCCCTATTTACACATCAACCTACACTATCAAGCTTATCAATCACACCCTTCTCTCACTGCCTGGCTGATCACAGGGGCCTGGCTTCCACAGGCCATTTTGATCAGAAAACACGTGAGATAAGTATGGAAAGTCTGCAAAGTGAAGCACATAGCTTTACCTGCCTCATCTCACCAGTATTTCTTGGTCAAGGGAGTGTGATGCAAGTTGTTTCCACAACACAGGGCCTTGGTTACTTAATGAAATATTATTTAAGCTAACTGCCATAAAATTTGTCATTTTGCTTTCTGGCAGGCTATAAGGAAAGAAATCTGCTTTGCTCCTCCCTTCCAAGGAAGGAGGTTTCATCAGCACACGTAAATATGTGAGAAATGTAGAAGGAACACAAACACTGAGTGTATTACTGGCTGTGATTCAGAGCTGTTTGTTTATCTGTGGTTTTTAGCACCATGCTAAAATTCCAGCCTCCCACCTCGAGAGCCAGACAGGCAGTGAGAGCAGGAGCCCTGCTCAGGGACACAACTCCATGGAGCCTTACCACTGGAATCCACCAATGGGCTCTGTAAACCTGTGACGGATCAGGAACGTTGCAACAGCTTCAGCAACCTGGGAGAAGGGGAAGAATGGCTCAGGATTTAAAGGGACACAAAGAGAAGATGAAACCCAGTCAGTTTTCAAAGCCTGCAGTATTTCCAACAACAGTTCAGGTCCTCAGCAGTCTGTTGCTGAACCATTTGCTCCTTTAAAACAAGAGCTCTGTGTAACACACCTTCAGCTTTACTCTGACACTGAGCCTGCCATCAAGAAGTGACCAAACCTTTTCTCCACCCATGTCAGTAATTCTTGAAACAATTAGCAGGGAGAAAAGGTAAATTCAGGCTGCAAGACAGTAACCTGGAATGGTTTGGGTTGGGGGGAACATTAAAGCTCATCCAGTTCCAACACCTGGCATGGGCAGGGACACCTTACACTAGACCAGGCTGCTCCAAGCCCTGTCCAGCCTGGTCAGTATTGCTCAGAATGTATGAAAAAAGAGTAACAGCTTAAGAACTGAGTATGTTTAGACAGAAATGCCTATTTCAGACTGGTAAAGTGAAGCACAGAAAGGCTGAGTTTTAACACAGCTGTCAGTGCAGAATGAGCTTTAAAACCAGATGTGCTCCCAACCACAGGCTCCACTGGCT
>NW_005054627.1:368717-373772 GCF_000277835.1 Geospiza fortis
AAGCAGCACTGCTCTGTCAGAGCTGCTGCAGGAACATTTGGTTTCTATTTGGAAAATGTGAGCCACCCAACTCAACAAAACACAGACCAACCCCTAAAGCTGCAGCTTAGTGCAAGGGAACTGCATGAGGAAAGGAAGGCAGGAGAAATCCACACTCCACATGGGTGGAATTAGGTACATCACCACGAGCCTGAGAGTTAAGTCCATATCCCAGCCCTGTGGCATGTAACATCTTAGCCAGGGCTTTCCAGACAGCTGAAACATCCAAGCTGCTTGTGAAATCCAGTTGTTGTGCCAAAAGACGCCCCTGAAGTATGCTCTCTGGCGCATGGTAAGGAACAGATCCTTTTCTGCATTTCAGATTGTGGCTTATGTAGCTTCACCCCCACGGTGGGGCTCACCTTGTCCGGAGCATCCTCATGGACTGCGTGGCCACACTGTGGGAGGACCTGCATCTGGAACTTCCCTGTGGATTGAGAGAGTCAGCACACAGACCTCACACTCTGCACCAACTGACCTCACTAAATGTAGCTGGAAAGGATGTCCTAGGGACGGCAGGATGTCTCAGCAGCCTCCACACCATGCACAGCCCATGGTCTCCAAAGGAAACATGGACCAGCTCCTTAATTCACCTTCTCCAAGTGTAACTAGAACAGGTTCCCAGGAGCTAAAATGGAGCTGAACTTCTCAGAGCTTCTCAATGCAGGCAAGTGTCAGAATTGGAACTCTCACCAGATTTACATTAAGGTAACGTTTATCCTGCTATTCAGTACCACTTTGCAGTACTGGTTGCTCTGGAAAGCAGGGATGGGGGGAAAAACCCCAACCCAAACCCCAAAACATGAATGAAGGTGTTTAATCTTGGTCTGCTGTCTGTCAGAAACACTGGGACAGGGGACAATTTGGAATGGTCCCAAGTGTTCTAGCTAGGAACATCGGGGATGTAGCTAGAAAGGGAAAAAATGGATTAGACAGAAGCCCTCACAGGCAATCATTCTGATCCAAGAGAAGTGCAGCAGCTCCACTGCTGGGAGCACGGAACACTGGATTGAACAAAACCCACAGCAACAGCCCTTTGAATTGAACCTTTCCCTCCTCACCTTCCCCACCCTTCCTTGACCAGAGCAGGAGAACACTTTGGGATGGACAAACTCTTTAATGCCCATTTGTTTGGATATTGACTGTGCTCATAGCAACAAGCTGTCATGCAAAAAGAGCATTATGGTAAGGCTGAAGTAACAGTAATAAATACTTACCTTGCATCTGTCCAATGGTCAGATCTTTATCCAGCCTGTCAACACCTACAAGCAGATAAACAAATAATAACAATAAACAAATGTTTTGGAGAACAGCCAGAGAAAACACCATTCTCTGAGCCAGGCTTTACTCTGTATTTTAAAAGAGACATTACATTGAAAAACAGAAGATAAACACCTCTGACACCCATGACAAGGACATTTCACTGCTGCACCTTGAGAGAGTAAAGTTACAGGAAAGAAACACAGCCAAAAAATGCAAGAGCACAGCCCTCCCTACAACTTAAAAGGATATTTACAAAAGGTATTTGCTACTAAGGTACAAAAGGGGCTTAAAGCTGTATTTGACTTTCACTGGAGAAGTTCAGATCCCACCAGGCTATTTTAGGAGACACAGAGAAGCCCAGGTATTCCCAGGAACCACCGCAGCCCAGTGCTGACCCTTTGCTCTAAAATGCAACTGTGACCTCACTGAAGTGCACAGCAGGACTGGGAGGGACACCTACCAGCTAGAAGCAAAAGCTTTGGAGTGGGACAGCTGAGGAAGAGGTTGGATAAACCCCTGAACCAGCCATCCCAGTACTTCTCTGTTTTGGCCAGCTCGATTCGCCACGTGTATAAATGCTCCTTCTTTGTCTGCAGGGAGGAGAGAGAGCTCTGTGTTACTGATCAGTAAAACAGCAGAAAGAAAACCAACTCAGGGAGACACCTGGAAATGCATAAATACACAGATATAAAAAATAAAACATTTCTGGCTCCCTCTGGTGGATTACACACTTCCAGGGATGACCCTCCTTGCTTCTACATCTCTCTCCAAATCAAAGTACATGAGCAGGGAACAAGAAAGTCAGCAAGAGCTACAGCAAGAGGAGAAGAGCCTGCAGGATTCAGGGCAATCAATTTGCTATTTTTTACTGACACAAATAGCTCACAAATTGCCTGAACATTTGGGCTTGGCTCCCATCCACTTTTCTCTCCCTGGAGTGGCTCCCTTTCATATCAGAATGATTTGGATAACCACAGGTGACAGCTCTTGCAGGGGAAGCTGAAAACACAGCAACAAGTTCCCAACCTCTGTGTCATCCTCTTTCTTCCTTTTGTTGACAGAGCCTCCTCCTTCCTCATCCTCGTCCTCCTCCTCCTCTTCCTCAATAATTCCCTCTACTATGGCTTTAGGGCATTCAGGACTGGCAGCCTCTTCACATCTGTGAAAATAAAATCAGAAACTAATTCCCTGACAACAGAAAAAAATCCAAACCAAAACACCACCCAGGATTACACCATAGGCGTTCAGCAATTTTGCTTTAAGAAATTTTCAAGTGCACTTATGTAGCAATGGTATTGTAAAACAGAAAAGAAATTAAAATAATAAATGAAATAAACCAAAGGCCACCTACTGTTTGACTTGACCGACCATAGAAACTCTGGCAGATTCGAGATTTCTTATCTGTCCACTTTTTACACTAGGGAAAAAAAATAATCAGAAGACAGAAATATTTACTGAAGAGTTTCAAGAATCAGCAGGCCCAGAAACAGGAGTTAAACTCCTCTACATCTCAGGACTTCCCCAAACCATCCCCAAAGCTCCTGCTCTCAGACTGAACAGAGTGGCTCACGCTAAACTTACGTGAACCTCCCACTGTCACTGTAACTGAGAAGAGAAAGAGGGAGAAATGCTGGTGGGGAACGGTGAAACAGGGTTAAACCCACGGCAGGGGGCTGGGACAGGGCCTGTAAACAGCCAGATTGTATAAACTTTGTTTCCTTCGGGAGTCAGGCTACACAGACAAGCGATGCCAGAGGCTGAGCCCAAGCTTTACCTCCACTCAATGGCATTCTCGAGCGACTTGAATGTTTTGGGACGACTCCTTAGGAAGTTCTGCATGCTGTTCAAGGCATCCATGGCAGTACCTAAAAGCAAATGGCATCATCTTCATCATCTCCATGGCATCTGATGATATTATTGCCACATCCCTCTACACAAAACTGGCTGCAACACCCTCACAGAGAGCTGGAGCTCCCCAGTGATCTAATGCTGCTGGGGAAAGTGCAGATTAGTATTTCTAAGCCAAGAGTCATATTGGAAAATTGCTTTTTGAACAGGTAGGATGTTCAGAGAGAGAAAGCAGCAGTCATTTATCAGCACCAAGCATTACAGCAAAAGCCACCCTCCTCCCCACCAAGAAAGCATTTCAAAGAAATTAGTGCCAAGGTCTAGTTGACACAGTGGTGTTAGGTCATAGGTTTGGCTCAGTGATCTCCAAGGCCTTTTCCAACCTAGCTGATTCTCTGATCCTGTGACATTAGTAGGAAAAAGGCAAGCAGAGGGAGTACACCTGGGAAAAGGAAAAGGAAAAGGAAGGAGAAGGAGAAGGAGAAGGAGAAGGAGAAGGAGAAGGAGAAGGAGAAGGAGAAGGAGAAGGAGAAGGAGAAGGAGAAGGAGAAGGAGAAGGAGAAGGAGAAGGGGGGGGGGTCACACTGGAAAGATTTTTGTGCGCACAGGATGTGCAAGGAGGATGGAGTGGGTTTAAAAACAGGGCGGGCAAACCCTTGTGTATGGGGGGATGTGGGGCAGGCAGGAGAGCCGGCAGGGGCGGGCACACTCACCCTCCACGACGTCGATCATGCAGAGCCCCAGCAGGCTGGGCAGCAGGTTGGCCACGGCGGTGTGCACGGCGATGGCGCCGCCCATGCTGTGCCCGATGAGCATGATGGGCGGCGGCAGGTCCCCGTAGAGCGCCTCCACCACGCTGCCCACGTCCCTGCGGCACAGCAAACCCGCCTGGCACCGCCAGCACGGACACAGCCAGCACGGACACAGCCCTCACACCCCTTCTGACCCACAGGCTGCACGCTGCCTTGTTCTCCTGTCACTGCTGCCGAGCAGGAAACCCTGCACATCCGTGTCATTTCTCCTTCTATCAATAGAATCCTCACTTAAAAGATGCTAATTTAAAAGATGTTCAAGCAGTCTGGTCTAGTGGAAGGTCTCCCTGTCCATGGGGATGAAATTTACTGTCCCTTCCAGCCCAAATTCTGTGATTCCTTGTAGAAAATATTTTAGGCTGACACTTGCTAGTGAGGACGTTAAATAAAAGGTGAGAAAAAGCTGTCAAATCATCTTGCATGGAAGCACAAACCAAGAAATGCATTGTTCTTAAAAGAAGAAACTGGAATTAGAGAGAGAAAAATAACTGGGCCCTGCTGACCACGGCAAAGATGAACAACACTGAGCACGGGCAAAAAGATTGAGACTGTCTGTGAGCACAGATACGGGCAAGGGGCAGTTTCCCCACTCTTCCCAAAAGGTATCTCCTGTTAAACTGAAGCTGTCACTTCCTGACACTTTTCCCAGGATGGCAAAGCTGGCTGGTATGATTCCCAAACCCCAGAACAGCAGCAGAGCTAACAGCTGAAATCTCCTGAAGAGCAGTGTAAAGACACCCCCCCAGCTGGCTTTCCTGACTACAACCATTCAGAGGAACCTGAGAACTGAGCAATTTTTATTGAAAAAAATGATTCCATTTCTATTGAAAATGGAAAACAAGTGAAAAAATGAACAGGTTGACCAGCTTGTCTGCTCTGCTAGAGAAAATTGTTTGAGGACTTGATTTAAAAGAACAAACAGGAACACCAGCTGTAATTTAAGGCTCCTATTTAAAAGATACTCAGGACTAAGTTTCAAGCTCATTGCCAAGAATAGGGGGAGGTTTCAAAACAAAAGGAACTTGCTTTCCCCCCACGGTAGTGCTGCTCCAGATCTAAAATATTCTAATTATTTAATCCAGCATCTCCTCAC
>NW_005054627.1:373851-381898 GCF_000277835.1 Geospiza fortis
TGGCCTCCCCTCAACAAACCAAGTGGATTTGTCCATGGGAAGGTTACAAAATCCTTCATCATTTAGTTGTAGTCACAGCAAAGAGTCTCTTTGTACTAAATATGGGCAGAACATAATGTGCTTAGCAGTGGGTATTTGCTTTTCTTACAGTTTTGTCAAGAGGGGGATGGATTTGCATGCCAAAGCGGGTCATGACAGTTTGAAAAAGTAATTCTATGCTTGAAAATCCTGTGTCTGTGACCCAGACTTCAGGGGTGTTACCAGGCCAACGTGGGCCCGCCCTGACCACTCACCCCAAGGGCCGAGGAAGAGTCAAACTGGTGATTCAGACTAAAATACCCCATGGATGTCTAAGGGAAGCATTCCACCTCCCTGAGGAACTCTTCAGCATGTGGCAGGTTTAAAGTGCTCAGTGCTTAAAAACTGGGGGTACTGGGAGAACAACTCCAGCTCTTGGAATCTGGCTCAGCTGGGAGGGACATCATTTCAGACTGTCCCAGAATGGAAGGAAAGGAGGGATAACCAGAATCACGTGAAATTAATCTTCCAGCTCCTCTGAGTGAAGGCTGTGTGCCCTCAAGTAGTTTATTGCTCAGCCAAGGAGAAAAAGGGAGGTTTGTGAAAAGGGAAACAAGCATAATTTTCCTTACTTTGCCATAGTCTCTGCAGACAGGTCTTCAGGATTCCTTACTTTTGTTTCTCCTGAAAAAAACCCAACTCAAGTTAAGTTCACTTAAGCTGAAAAACTTCAGGCCCCCTCAGGACTTAGAGCAGTGATGGTACAAAGCTTTTAGGCACAGATATGAAGAGCAAGCCTACTGCAATGAACATGAATAATTAAGAAACACAGAATTAACGGGAACACTTGGTACTATGGGTAGGAAACACTGCCCGTAACTGTTCTTTATGCATCTTAAAATGAAAGAACAGTCCTCATTTCTCATGGCAAAGACCACTTAGAGGTTATAGAAATATGAAAGATGGCTTGGTGGAAGGAAGCAGTCCACCACTGTCTCAAGCAAAAGTTCAGGGGGTCTCAGCTTCTGAGAGAAGCCAGTCTTCCATCCCTGCTTTTGAATCCAATTGGGATGCCCTAAGGATGTTTTCCTAGTCATCCTGAGAGGAATTCATTGCATCTCCTTTAAAAAATGGGAGCATGTAACACACTGATTTGACTCCAGATTTATTTCCTTGACTTACCATGGCCTCGGAGGTCTAAGGCCACAATCCTACACTGGATTCTGCTGATGATTGCAGACTGCAAGGAGAGACAGAGACAATGTTGTTTGCAAAGTGGGATTAGCAGCAACAAGCAGTTGCAGCAACAAACAGAGCAGCAGCTTTACTTACTGTAAACACAGCCCAGGACAGGGCAGAGTGGCCTCCACCGTGCAGCAGCAGCAAGACAGGCCCCTCCAAGCCACTCTTGTAAATTCGAAAAGTGTATGAACAGTTAAGGACACTCCTCAGAGCTACTTCAAGGCAGCAGAATGAATTTTGGAGCTTGCAATACCAAACAGTATTTTACTTCTACCCTTCATTTATGTGACCAACAGGAATGTTCAAGCATTACCTGGGCAAAAATGTAACTCAGTTTAAGCTTCAAGAGTTCTGCTGCCCAGGTTTTCTCCCCCCATTATGATTCACTCATCCCCTGTCCTTTTCTCCCTGGGCACAACAAGGAAGTGAACGAAGAGAAAACTAGAAATCCATTAGGAAAAAAAGATGGAGAGTTATTTTTTACACAGGCAAAATAATGAGAGGGCAAGGGCATGGTTTTAAACTAGAAGAAGGGAGATTTAAATTAAATGTTCATAAGAAATTCTTCCCTGTGAGGGTGGGCAGGCCCTGGCACAGGGTGCTCAGATAATCTGTGGCTTCCCCTGGATCCCTGGAAGTGTCCAAGGCCAGGCTGGACTTTGGGGCTTGGAGCAGCCTGGAAGAGTGGAAGGTG
Source organism: Geospiza fortis (assembly GCF_000277835.1). Lineage (NCBI taxonomy): Eukaryota > Metazoa > Chordata > Aves > Passeriformes > Thraupidae > Geospiza > Geospiza fortis. Next base: position 375,806 of record NW_005054627.1, read on the forward strand.
TCCCTGCCCATGGCTGTTGGAAACACTTTTTAAAAATTATAAAAAATTAAATTAAGTTAAATTAAAAATTATTACTAAAGAAGCAATGTCAGGAATTAGCCTTGCTAGGTACAGTTTAACTGTCAGCCTGGAAGGGATAGTGCTGGTTACTGACACTGAACCCTGCAGGAGACATAATGGAAGATGAGAAGGAACACTTGGAAAAGCTGAGGAACCCAAATAAACAAATCAAAACGTGATTCCTCCCCCATAATCTCTGAGATTGTGACAAATTCAATATGGGGGAAGAAAAAAGGATATATCCTTGCCAGTTTCATTTTCTACCACAACATCCTCCATGGACTCAAAGTACTGGCTCCAAAGCACTGGTGAAAAGTCACGCTTTCTTCCAGGGCTGCAAGACAGAAAAAATTCCATAAGAAAGAGTTATTTTTAAAGTCTTCCACTGAAATTGGCACCCAGGCCTCCTCTCACTGAAGAGAACACACTGGTGTTACACAACAGCTCAGGCTGGAAGCAAGCGGCGCATCAGTGAAACGCCCATACAACCACAATATCCAGAGTTTTACTGTCAGTGAAGGAATCCTCCCCTCATTGTTGCTCCTATGGAGGAAATGCAGTGGAAACAGAGAAAAGAGTATTTTCCTCATCGAGTAATTCCAAGGAAGACTGAACAATGGTGATTTAGACTACTCACACCCAAGCCAAGGGAAAATAAACAGAACAGTGATACTGTTCAGTACCACCTCTGGTCTGCAGTGACCCACAGGCAAAAGGTGCCCAGCTGACAAACCAATTTATTTTTTGCTTCCTTCAAAAGGTGCAGCTGTGCCCTCTCCTTGTACCACCATTACTGACAAAAGGCTCTGTGCAATCAGAATTTTCCTGATGACTCAGTTGATGCAGAATCTGCTTCTCAGGCTGGTATTTACTCAGTAAGGCTAAAAGAGTAGTGCTTAATTTTGGAAGTGGCATAATTAGGCTCAATTGGAGCCCAGGATACAGGATGAGTAACAGTGCACCATTTTAACCATGTTTTTGCACTTCGGCTCTTCTGGGGGAGGCAGGCAGGCAGCACAGAATATTAAAATCAAGCATGGGCGTGAGGGGTGAAAGACCTTCAGAGCAGAAAAATCCCTGCTGAAGAAGTTTCTCCTGAATTCTTGGCTTCCTAAAGAAATAGAAAATAACGGACAAAGCAGCTTTTCAATTTTGCAGAAACAAAATTTCTGTTTCCCCTGGTGTTTCTAGGATATGAAACATAAACCAGCCACCCTCTGAATGGACCAAATTCCCTCCTGTGGGTTTCCAGACTTCTTGTCAAATCTCAATTAAATAAAATGAGAAGTCGCACACCTACATAAATCCAGAAAATATTAATCTCTTTTACCACCTCAGCCTAATCTCATCCTCTGATCAAGGAAAAAAATATCACAGTCAGAGCTTAATTTTTCCCTGGGAGCCATCCCAGCCTGATCACGTGCTCTCTCCATACCATAGTTCTGGTTCTTTCTGGAGATGGAGAGAACTGCCCACAGCTTGGATGATTTCCCCTCTCTGGGTTTTGAATAGGTAGGATGTGCAGCTAGTGAAAATAAATTCCTTCACCCTTTCAAAATGCAGCATTTCAGCTGCAGCCAGGCTTTTGCACAGCGTGTTGCAGCTGCTGTGGGCTTCCACTGCCCTGAGCAGCTCCAGGAGATCAGTACATGCTGTCATCTGCCTGGTACACCCTTCCCACCTGATCCATAATCTGCTGGACAGCAGGAACGCCCTGGTGGCCCAGCCCTGGCACTGCTGTGGCACCAGGAATCTGGAGGGAACGTGGCTGACTGATGGTGGCGCACTGGATGTGCCGCATGAGCCCCCTCTGGGGCAGCAGGGCTGCAGGATGGACAGGCACAGTTACACCACGGAGCACAGCAGCCTCTTGGCTGGGGCCCAAAATCACCTTTCACCTGACCAGCCCCCTGCCAGCCCCATCCAGCCTGGCCCTGGACACTCCCAGGGATGAGCACTTTTGTGTCTCCCTCAGTGCCAATTCTGACAGCAGAATTTTCATGCAAGAGGCACGCAGGTGCAGATCCATGGGGAGAATCTCACAACCTGCAAGAGGAACCCATGGAAGCAAGGCAGAGCCCTTCCTTCCCTAGGAGCTTGCCACAGTGATGCATTTAGCAGTGCCTCAAACTCAGCTTGACAGGAGTGAACACCTCCAGAGAAAATGTCAGTGGTTGTGTCACACGTGAAGCGTCTGGGAAAAACATACAGCAGAACTGCTGTGCTGCCAAGGGAGCTGGAGCAGAAAGTCAAGAGGAGCTGGGAGTTAAAAACTATCATCACCTCTGATGCAAATACCTGTTGATCATGATTTAAAACAAAGTACTTGCATCCAAGCAATGCTGAGGAAACGTGAGTGACCTCAGGTTTAACACTGAACCCCCAGAAGGGCAGAATAAATGTGCTGCTTTCCACAAAATCCCAGGTGACCACAGAGGGCTGAGCAAAAACATTTCTCCAAAGGAAAGAATCCTTGATTTTGAGTTGCTTTTTTTAGTGAAGCATCAACACACATTCAGAATTAGAAGTGTGCTCAATAAACAGCAGCTGTGGTTTTGCACCTTCCTATGTCGAAACCATATTTTGCTGACCAATATTTAAGCTGACAGAACTAACTAATAGCTTTTTAAGGTATCCAGCAAACCAAAACAAAAATGGATCTGACATAATAACTTTTCTAGACTGATCCTTAAACTCCAAGCCAGCATATTAAGCTGGAATTACAAAACAAATTCTGGGCACCCTCTGTTTTATCCTATTGTGCAGTTTGTCCTCTTTATCATGTCCTCGATCCTTAGGATGCCCACATGGCTCAGCAATCTCTCCCTAATCTTTGAAGGGGTTTTCTTTCAGGTATTTTCCTAAAATGGGGGAAAAAAAAAAGGCTGCACCAAGCAGAAGGAACCATTTTCAGAAAGTCTTTTTTCTGCTGAGAGCCCCTATTTAAAACTACTAAAGCAAATATAGAACGAGTGCATGAATCAGGAGGTTTCATTCTCACATCATATTTGAACCCAAGCAAATCAAACATCATCTACAAGTAAGAACTGCCACGGCTGACAAGTTGTATTTAGAAATTCTAAAAATTGACAAGGACAGTATCTTAAGTTCTGCCTTAGAGATGCTGAATACATAAAATGCTTTTTTTATTAAAAGGATTCCAAGGGGGAAAAGTGGATTAAAAGGGAAAAAATGAGTAGGAATTGCCATGATTGAATTACACAGATCTGATCCAATCATGTCCTTCTGGATAATTAAAAGATCTTCAGAGATTGTACGTGATTTTTACTCACACATTGGAAAGGAACAGCAAACTGACTTTCACTTTTAAATCCCATCCAGGTGCTTAACTCTGAATGAGCCACGAGCAAAAAACAAAGGCCAAAAAACAAGACAGGGAATGCAGCAGCTGCTACAGCTGTTGGGATCTGCTGCCGTGGGGGGTGGCTTCACAAATTCTATTATTTTATTTCCCCACAGAACACAGAGTCAGGCCATAAGCCTGATTTTGTTTTGTTTTGTGACTTTGATTTTGTTTTTGCTTTTCATCTGTGGAGCAATTTGAAGGAATCACTTGCAATTCCCAACACAGCCTTGGCCATGAGCGCTCCTTAAAGAAATGGGCACAGAATTCCTCCCAGAGGCTGAGTTTCACATATTGCTGGAGCTCCAGCCTCCTTTGGAAAGGGCCTTTTGGAACCATCGTTTCTGCTGGAGAGCACTTAAATCCAGGGAGCAGAGGACTGTGCTGGCAAAGCAGGAATTGATGCCACGTGCCAGGAAATGCACTGAAATTCCAGCACACATCCCATGCTCCCGCAAAACCCACTCCAAACCATGCCACAGGAGCCACGCTGGGTATCAGGGAGAGCTGCCTCCCCAGAAGGGCTGCCCAGGGCAGCGGTGAGTCCCCACCCCTGCAGGGACTGAAAGCTGTGTGCATGTGGCCCCTGGGGACGTGGGGCAGTGGTGGTGGCCTTGGCAGGGCTGGGGGGAAGGTTGGACTCCAAGATCTTGGAGGGCTTTTCCAATTCCAACCTGAAGAACCACTCCATGATTCAATTTGCTTCGGCCACTTTGACTTCTCAAATGAGACTCCCCACAGAGAGACATAAGGAAGTGATTGTACTGAAAAAATAGCAAGAAAAGAATAAATTTTAAAGAAAAAGCTAAAGCAAGTTTATTTTCACAGATTTAAATGCAGCAACAGGTGCCATGTTTTTACAAACTACTGAAACACACATTAACCTTTTAAGAGCATATTGCCAAAAAATGTAAGGCTTTATTTAAGTTAGGAAGTTGTCAGTAAATTCTGTAGCAATCTCAAATGCTTGACCCTCTGCTTCTCAAGATCTGCTTTCAGCTACACCACAGCCACATTAAGGTGACCTGCATGGTGGAAAAAAGGGAATAAAAAGAAAGTATCCCACACACCAGTCAGAGGATTTAGCCATGGCAAACTCAAGTTGCTGGCATTCTTGGATATTAAGGTTAAACCCATTTGTTTAAAAGCCTGGCTTGCAACTCAAGAAACTGAAAGCGCAGAAATAAATCACGTTTATAAATGCGAGATGCTTAATGCAGCAAACAAATATTTTCCTAAGTTTAGTTATTTTTGTTCCCTGTAAAAAGTTTGAATTTTGAAGGACTATTTCAGGGCAGCCCTGCACATCCGCCAGCACTGTAAATCACAGTGTTTTCCCTGTACAACTAATCCCTTTCTCTTTTGGTGGAATTCTCTTCAGGGGGAATCTTGCACTTGTTTGGGCAGAACTGAACTTTGGTAAGGATAAGCTCAGCTCAAGCTAAACTTTTATCCCACTCCCTCTTGTCTCCTTTTCACAGAAGCCCCTCCGGATGAGGCCATTCCATGCTGGATGTGCAGCACCTCCCACAGCAGGAGCATCACCGGTGAAGGGATTTACTGGGTGGCAGAGGGGTAAATCAAACCACAGCATGATTATGAACTACTCCCCACTGCTTCCAAGGGAAGATTCCAGGGGAATTCGTGATCCTTAACTGCAGCACTGGATTTTGTTTCATTCATAATCATTTCCCTGACAGTGTTTAAAACCCCTCCAATGCACGGTAAGAGAGGAAGAATTATATCAATTAATACATGTCACACCCTTGGACACTGGTCAAACTTCTCCCACAGCTCCCAAAATGTGCTCTCAACCTCTGCTTAAGAGATTAAAGAGTATCCCGGACTTTTCCATCATCTTGAAATGCAGATTTAAGCAGGGATTAAAGTCGCTTGTCAGTCACTTCACATGGGTGCCTGCGGCTGAGAAATCATGGAATGTTCTCACTTGGAAAGGCACCCACCACAAGGACCACCAAAGTCCAACTCCAGCTGAGGAATTCAGCTCCTGAGAATTTCTACACACCTCTCCCCCCAGCCGCACTCGGAGGTACAGCCCAGACATGGTGCTGGGCCCTTCCTCCAAGCACTGATGGCAAAAGGACCGGGAGAAAAGGGCTGGAGAGCTGATCCCAGCACCTGCCACCTTCCCAGCCTGAGGGGACGCTGGGCACTGGTGCCTCTGCGGCCGGAGAAGCCTCATCCAGGTGCCACTCACCTGGAACATGGGGAAGCAGGACCATCCCTCCCTCCAGACCCCCTAAGAATGACCATGCTTCCCTCCAGATCCCCCAGTAGTGACTGTTCCCTGTCCAGATGTTCTGATAATGGCCATTCCCCGTCCAGATCTCCCAATAATGACCATTCCCTGTCCAGATGTTCTGATAATGACCATTCCCTGTCCAGATGTTCTGATAATGACCAGTCCCTGTCCAGATCTCCCAGTAAGGACCATTCCCAATGCCGATCCCCCGATAATGACCATTCCCTGTCCAGATGTTCTGATAATGACCGTTCCCTATCCAGATGTTCTGGTAATGACCATTCCCTGTCCAGACTCGGAATGACGTGCCTCCCTTCCTGGCAGATCCCCCCAGTAAAGACCCCCGGTCCCCTCCAGACCCCAGCCCGACCCCCCGCCCCGCAGAGCCTCCGCTCCGCTGTCACCT
>NW_005054627.1:382599-384986 GCF_000277835.1 Geospiza fortis
TGCGCTGCGGGCCCCGGCAGCTCGCCGCATACCTGGCAGGTACGGACACCGCGCTGGGACCGCGCCGGGACCGGGGGACATGGGCTTGGGGTGCGCCTGGGCAGGGCGGGTGGGGCATCCGGAGCGGTTCGTTCCCGGCCAGGGGGGAACGGGCTGGCATGGGGGGTACGCCATTCATTCCCCTTTGTCCTGCCCTAAGCGTTCCTTTCCTGCGAATCCTTATTCCAAATACTTATTCATCCTGGGAATCCTTGTTCCAAATTCCAAATACTTATTCATCATCATTTACTACCAGGAACAATGACCCTTCTTTACCTGCTGCTCCGTTATCGTAATGGGACATAATGTTAACCTCTGGCATTTCTGTCATTTTAGCCAAAAAATGTCACTTGTGACCATGAGAGTGACCTGAAGATGTTCCTGATTTTTGCAGATATGGGAGTTCTTGTCCTGGAGGTGCTAACCAAGCGTGACCACCTGCCCCTTGGCCGGGCACAGATCACAAAGCTGTCCCAGCTGTCTCCCAGCCATCCCATCAAAGGCTCTTTTGCTGTGGTGTCACCAACATCGGAGAAGCTCGGAGAGCTGCAGGTACCCTTGGTGTCCTTGCTCATTATTACATGATGATATATATAATATTATTATAAATTATGTGCTGTGACACTGGCATAATCAGGTGCAGGGTCAAGCTGTACATGGCACACTCTCTGTCCAAGGCATTTCTGAGCTAAGGTAACAAATGAAAAAAAAAACCAAATAATGATGGTGTTGGCTTCATTTTGCTTAGAGGGATGTGGGTAGTTGAGCTTAACAAGGAACATGTGGTCATCTCTACACTGAGAGTGGGTATTAACAGTGGATTTAAAATGGATGTTTGGTTCTTACACTTCACTGGGCTGGAATAAGAGAAGATTTTGACATCTGGAATTAAGAAAGTTGTGTCTTGCAGCCAGCTCTGGCTCTGGAAAAATGATTATGAAAGGCATTTGACTGGATTTGAAAACGTGGAACAAGAAACAAGTAGTTGTAAATATGTGCCATAGCTGCATAATGTAACTATGACTTTATGTAGAAAAGCAGCAGTTTTCCATTGCACAACAGGTGAAGTTGAATGCAGTGTTTACTGCACTTAGATAGGAAAAGAACAAAGCAATATTTGCCCATCTTGTCTCCCAGGTGTCCCTGGTTCTAGAGCCTCTGCCAGAGCTGTATGACACCAGCAGCTGCGTGCCAGCCACACAAGGAGGTTCAGGTGCTGCTGCTGCCCAGGGAAGCAGCAAGTGCCAGCTTCCTGCTCCATCCCAGCAGCCCAGGCACACCCAGGGGGCTGTTGAGCAGGAGGAGTCTGTTGACAACAGCAAAGCCACATCTCCTAGGTACCCTTTTTTCTTTTTTCCTCGTGACAAAACTGTGGTTTATTTTGCAGTTCACACAGAATTTTTGAAGTAGTGGCGGTACACTTGTGGGTTATGGGATGCTTGGTCTTTTCAAACATACATTTTGTATGAAATCCAGGATGTTGAGGGTTTCCAGGGTGACAGGGACAATTTCCTGTCTGGTAGAAATTTGCTTCTTAGGCTGACTTAGTTCAAGTCATGCAAGACCACACAAGAGGTGCCTCAAACCATCGAATCACTGAATAATTTGGGTTGGGAGGGATCTTAAGGCTCATCTCATTGCAGCCCTGCTGCCAGAACACCTTCCACTATCCCAGGTGGCTCCAAGCCACATCCAGCCCGGCCTTGGACATGGGTGAGGCAGCCACAGCTTCTCTGGGTAACCTGTGCCAGAGTCTCAGCGTGCTCCAGCAAGGAACTTTATCCTGATATCTGATCTAAACCTACCCTATGGCAGGGGGGATCCGTTCCCTCTTGTCCTGTCACAACGTGCTCTTGTGAAAAATATCTTTTAAAAAGTTTTTTTTTTTTTTTAAATCTTTACTTGCAGCTTGGGTGGGTCTCTCTGGGGGTCTCAGTGGCAGGTGAGGAATCATTAAAATAACATGTCATGTTTCCTTTTGGAGAATTTGCAGAGTTCTGAATCCTTTTACCCACCCTCGGGAGCTGTCACTGAAATACAGTTTCATTTTTCCCTAGAGGAAAGGACTGTTTGCTGTACCAAGAGGACTCTGAAAACATGAAGGACGCCTTTCCTGCTCCTCATCCTCATGTGATTTTGGCAGATGAGCACATGAAGATGAGCCCTGAGAGTCAGCCCCTGTCGTTCCCCAGCAGCGCCGATCCCGAAGCGCTTCCCAGGGGCAGCGCACGGGTGCTCTCCGTGCACAGCCCAGCTACAAGAGACCTGCTCTCAGGTTTGTGTGCAGCCTGCTCCATCTTCCACCTTTCACTGCAGAGGGTATGCCCTCTGCCTGTCTGGATTTCTGA
>NW_005054627.1:384996-385341 GCF_000277835.1 Geospiza fortis
GTGAAGGGAAAGAGAGACTTCGCTCCCTCTTGCTGCGTTAATCCAAAAAGGCTTTGCCAGCATTGGAGTAGGGCGCGTTTCCATATGTGCTGTCTTTGGAGTTCCATATTTACAGAGAAGAACAAAATAATTCTGAAGTGGCAAACTGCTCTTCCCTAAATTATCCTAGTAATGCCCTTCAACACCTGACCCTGTGTGTGCAGACAAATTCCTTGTGCAGTGGGGTGGGAGACCGATGGAGGATCACTCTCCTCGCTCCCAGCTCAGCTGTTTGCTGGTGTATAAAACATACTCAATCCCCAGGGCACCAAGATCTCTTTTGAACAGCAGAAAACAAGTTTCTTG
>NW_005054627.1:392777-395059 GCF_000277835.1 Geospiza fortis
ATGGCCTCGTGCCCGTGGTCGATGTTTGCACAGGCAGCACTCGCGGCAGCCTGAGGGTCACCCTGGCCATGGAGCAGCTGAGCAGATCGTGGCCCTGCAGAGGCTCCAATCTGAGGGGGGAATGGTGCCTCGGGTCACACAGCGTCCTCCCCACTCCCTGGAGCACCCAGCCACACAGCCCACACTGGGATTTACTCTTCAGTGCGCCCCATTCTCGCTGTTCAGGGTATGGCAGAAGGGTTTTAGCAGTGGGTTCCTTAATAGATGAATGATCCCCAATCTCTTCTTGGAGCTGTAGCCAATTTTGTTATATTCTGCAAATTGTACATAGAATTATATTGTTTATACTCTTTTTTTACCAGCTTGCTCTCACCAGTCTTGACTTTATGCCGTTTTTATTGCCTTGCATGGCCACTGTTTCTATCTTCATAAGTCCAGTAAAAACAAAAACAAGCAACCAGCAAAATTACAGAAAATACTAATTCTCACAGCCTTATTGTGGGGGTTTTTCCACTACCTTGGAGTTGGATAGGTAGGAACTTTTATGCATTTTATGTACTTTGCAAGAAAAAAAATTTCTTTCAGACTTTCAGTGTTTCTGTAAACTTTAGGAGGAAAATGGTAGATAGTTTTTCTGCCCCCATCTCAGGCTTCTTAGATTCCTATCACATGTAATTGTTTAGATTGGAAAAGGCCTCTATGCTCACTGAATCCAAGCACTAACCCAGCCCTGCCACAGCCACCATTAAACCATGTCCCCAAATGTTACATTCACCTGGCTTTTAAGTACCTCCAGGGATGACTCAACCACTTCCCTGGGCAGCTTGTTGAAATGTTCCCAGAATCCTAAAGTCATCCTTTCATGTGGCTTCCCCTTTTTTTTTGTTTGAAGTTGGATCCAGGAGGGGCAGACCTGACGGAGCACGTGTTTGAGATCCACGTGGAGAGTGTGAAGGGACTCACTCCCCTGCAGTCCACGGTCTGGGGAGAGGCTGACTGCTACATCCAGTACTATTTCCCAGTTCAGGAGGCTGCCTGTGGGGCACTGCAAGGACCTGAACTGCATGAGGATGGTAAGTTTGTTTTATAGTTTTCCCTTATTTAGAGCATTGCTTTAATTAAATATCATTTAGTCGTGTTCCCTCTGTCTAACTGAGAGGGGACATGTTTTTCTGAGCTTTCAAGCAGCCAACACTTGTTTTCTTGGAAAAACTGGGCTCGGGCTGTGTCATTGGATTCAAAGCCTTGTTTGTCGGAGGCTGGTGGCAAGTTCCCAGTGGAAAATAGAGACCTCATTCCAAATCTCTTCACATGGAACCTTCTGTTACAGGTGCTAGAGGGCTGTGCCTGCTGATCCAGCAAAGGTGCAGGAATGGGTCTGCAGGGAATAGGGAGGTTGGACACAGTGAAATTCAGCAAGGGCTTTACATGCACAAGCCTTTCAGGTGCTGGTTTTGCTCTCCACAGCTCCCTGACAGGAGAGTGCAGCCAGGTGAGGATTGGGCTCTGCTCCCAGGCAGCAAGGGACAGGACAAGAGGAAACGGCCCCAGCTCATGCTGAGGGAGGCTTAAGTTGAATATCAGGGAAAATGTCTTCATCAGCAGGGTTATCAAGCCCTGGCACAGCTGGCCAGGGCAATGGTGGAGTCACCATCCCTGGAAATGTTCAGAAAGTGTTTGGATGTGGCATTGGGTACGTGATTTACTGGGGGGCCATGGCAGGGCTGGGTGAACAGCTGGATTTGATGATCTTAGAGGCCTTTTCCAACCATAACAATTCTGTGATTTTCATGGATACACCAACAGAAGAAATCCTTGGTTTAGATCACTAGGATTAACAGAATGGTTTAGATGGGAAGGGACCTTAAGTCCCATCCATTCCCACCCCCTGCCATGGCAAGGACACCTTCCAGTGCCCCAGGCTGCTCCAAGCCCTGTCTAACCTGGCCTTGGACACTTCCAGGGATCCAGGGGTAGCTCCAGCTTCTCTGGCAACCTGTGCCAGGGCCTCACCTTCCTATTGGGAGGAATTTCTTCCCAATATCCAATCTAAACCGACCATGTTCCAGATGATAAAAGAATATTTAAATAATTGTAATTGTAGGAAAGAACATAGTATTGTGTGCTTTGCATCAGCACTGAAAAATGCCAGGCAGTAAAATGGTTGCATAGCAGCTGCTGTGGGATTTCTGTACTGCCTCTTCAGCTACAGTGCCCAGCCTGTGGCTCACGGGGTCATGGGGCTGCAGGGATTGCTTGTAACAACTTTGTGAAGTGGAGCT
>NW_005054627.1:396182-397065 GCF_000277835.1 Geospiza fortis
CTCAGAGTTGACTTCTGTGCAGTTTGAGAGAAATGTTGATGCTGGTTTTTTGTGTCCTACCAGGTATTATTACCCAAATGTCAGAGACCAGCTGGTTGCCAAAGGGGCCCTGCCTTTGTCACGGCTCTGTGCCATGGTGACTCTGCAGCACCGCGAAGAAATAGGGATTCAAACTTTTAACCTTCCCTTGGTCCCCCGGAGTGATTCCTCAGAGCAATTTCATCTGCGGTCTTCAGGTGAGCACAGCTTGTGGGCTTTCCCTTCGGGTGGTAAAGCCAGGCTCAGCTGAGGAAACCTCTGAGCAGCAGAACAGTATTTGATGGTGTGTTAGCAAAGGACAAAGGAAATGACCTCAAGTTGTGCCAGGGAGATTCAGGTTTGATATTAGGGAAAATCACTTCCCCCAAAGGGCTGTCCAGTCCTGGCACAGGCTGCCCCAGGCCATGGTGGAATCCCCATCCCTGGCAGGATTTAATAGGTGTGTGGATGTGGCACTTAGGGACAGGGAGGAGTGGTAGCCTTGGCAGTACTGGAGGAATGATTTGTCTCCATGATTTTATGGGTCTTTCCCAGCCAAACCAGTTTTGATTCTGTTTAAAGTTCTGTCAAATTCTATAAAAGTATGTTTGCCTCCAGGGCAAATAAAAATAGGGATTTGCATTAGCAATTGAAACCAACCAGGAGTGGTTTTCCTCCCAGCTTTCACTAACACCATAATGAGTAAAAAATTAGTGATTAAACAGGGGAAACCCTCAAACTGTCAAAAAATTGCGAGTCAGCCCCCAGGCTTGCAGTGCTCAAGGTTGGCCACGGGAGGGCGACACTGCGGCCTGCAGTATTGGGGTGCGGCCACAGGAGGGCGACACTGCGGCCTCGCAGCCTG
>NW_005054627.1:397145-407512 GCF_000277835.1 Geospiza fortis
GGGCGTAGCCACAGGAGGGCGACACTGTGGTGGTCTTCACAGGGGTCCCAGGACAAGGGAAGAGATGAGAATCTTGACTGCATGTTTCAGAAAGCTGATTTATTATTTAATTATTTTATTTATTATTTTATTATTTATAGTAAAAAAAATTATATATTAAAACTACACTAGAAGAATAGAAGAAAGGATTTCATGAGAAGGCTAGCTAGGAATAGAAAGGAATGGAATGATAACAAAATATTGTGACTGACCAGAGAGTCCGAGACAGCTGGACTGTGATTGGCCATTAATTAGAAACAACCGACATGGACCAATCAAAGATCCACCTGTTGCATTCCACAGCAGCACATAACCATTGTTTACATTTCGTTTCTGAGGCCTCTCAGCTTCTCGGGAGAAAAAATCCTCATGAAAGGATTTTTCATAAAATATGTCCATGACAGGCGACGCTGTGGGTTGGCTTGCAGTGCTGGGTTGCGGCCACAGGAAGGCGACACTGCGGGCCCCATCTTGCAGTGCTAGATTTTGTCCACACGAGGGCGACACTGCGTGCCCTGTCTTGCAGTGCTGCATTTTGTCCACACGAGGGCGCCACTATGGGCCTTGACTTCCAGTACTGCGTTTTGTCCACACGAGGGCGCCACTATGGGCCTTGACTTCCAGTACTGCGTTTTGTCCACACGAGGGCGCCACTATGGGCCTTGACTTCCAGTACTGCGTTTTGTCCACACGAGGGCGCCACTATGGGCCTTGACTTCCAGTACTGCGTTTTGTCCACACGAGGGCGCCACTATGGGCCTTGACTTCCAGTACTGCGTTTTGTCCACACGAGGGCGCCACTATGGGCCTTGACTTCCAGTACTGCGTTTTGTCCACACGAGGGCGCCACTATGGGCCTTGACTTCCAGTACTGCGTTTTGTCCACACGAGGGCGCCACTATGGGCCTTGACTTCCAGTACTGCGTTTTGTCCACACGAGGGCGCCACTATGGGCCTTGACTTGCAGTGCTGTGTTTTGTCCACATGAGGGCGACACTGCGGGACCCGACTTGCAGTGCTGCTGTTTGTCCACAGGAGGGCGACGCTGCCTCCCAGCTGAAGCGCGACCTCTTGCCCCAACAATCTCAGTGGATTTGTGGATTTATCTTTTCAGAAAAATACTCATTAATAGAGTAGGTTTTGTATTAATAGGTATAGCTGAATATTGAGTGTGTTGGATGTATGTACATTAAGGGCTGAGCATTTCTTTCCTTTCTTTCTTTCTTTCATTAATCTAGGTTTGCTCAATGTGAGTGTGAGGTACCAGCAATCCCTGAAAACAGCAGCTGGAATAACTGCTCAAGCTGTTTCTCTTTCTGTACAAATACACCGGGCAGCTGGTTTGCAGGCAGCAGCCAGGTAAGGCCTAATTCAAAAAGAACCAGTTTTCACTTTAAACAGCCTTGTCTGGAGGCAGCAGGCTGAGGCATGAGATTAGATCAAATTCTTACTGGCCAGTTTTCCATCTGCAGGGACCAAGATTCCAAGTAGGTCCTGCTCTAAAGTGAAAATAACTTTATAAAGACCATCAGCAGCTATTCTGCTCCGTGAGGCTGCAGTACAGGGTGGTAGCATTTCTTCTGCAGAAGGATGCAGGTCAGAAGGACATGTTTTCCTAGATTTCCACTTTTTTTTTTTACACTAATGACTGATACAAAAACTGGCTGATATAAGATGGTACCTATTTGGGCACTGGTTCTGGTGTTGCTGATGCTGTTTAAAAACTAGCTGGGTTTGTTTTCTTGCATTTCACTGTGAAAACCTCAGTAAACTGACCAGGAAATGAAACATGTTCCTTTCCACCTTAAGGCTTCTGCTGCCAGTGTGTGGTATCAGCTGGACTTAGTTCCAGAATATGTGATTTTCCAGAGTCAGGAAAGGGCTAGAATAGAGGGAGTCAGTTCCACAAGAGAAGGATGGCTCCTGGCATTCCAGAGCCATTGCCTGACCCTTTCTCAGTGTTGCTGTGAGACCCTGGTCCATCCTAATTCAAGCAGATCCTGAAAGGTGAGGATCACTGTCGTATGGTGCTTGGAGAAGTCAAAGGAATTGAATGACCTCAGACCCCTCATCCTTCAGGTGTATGACCTGAGTAATACCTGGGTCTGGTTTATTGTAAATTATTCCATTTGCTAATTTCATCTCCTTTTGCTGGTCAGTTTTGGTCTGTAAAAATAATCTGGCCTGGCCTTTGGCTTCTTTCTGGAGCAGGTTCTCAGGGAAGTTATTCTACAGTACAGTGTGTCCTTAAAGGTGCTGAGTACTTTCTCAACCACAAATGAGAGCACAGCCACCAGTGATGAACTCATCTCACTCATCTCATCATTTCATATCTGTCCCTAGTATGTTCAGATAGAAAGAAAAGATGCAAATGCTATGCAGCCAGAGGCCACACGAATTTTGACTCAGAACCTTCGCTGTTAGTCCCATCTTTTCACCTCTGTTTAAGCCTGTTGGTTCCTAGATTCCTCATTCATTATCTGCATTCTGTTCCTTCTTTTCTTTTCTCCCCCCCCCCGCCGTGGGCTGCAGGGCTGTGGCCCAGAAGAACCCCTCTGTGCAGTACCATGCAGGGGTGGGAGTGAACGCCTACGTGTGCGCGCTGCCGTCCTTCCTGCCGCCGGCGCAGGCGCGCCGCACCCGGGCCGTGCCCTGCTCCTTCTGCCCCGAGTTTGGGCATCACCTGCACTTCCTCTGCCATCTCAGCACTCAGAAAAGCAGTGGAGAAGCCTCTTCTCTGGGAGAGCTCTTGGAGTCTGGCAGTATTTTTTTCTCAATCTACCATCAGAGCACCAAGTCAGGTAAGGACAGCAGGGGTGATTGCAAGGATTGAATACTGGTGCAGAAGTCCCCTTAATTTTAGTATAGAAAAGAATACTCATAGAATAATGGAATGGTTTGGGCTGGGACTTGAAAAACCCCCTGCAATGAGCTAGGCCATCTTCCAGCAGGTCAGGTTGCTCAGAGCCCTGTGCAGGGAACTCTGCAGTTGCAAATAGGTGTAACTACCTGAATTGTCTTTGGGAGAGACTGTTCCCCTTGTGCAAAGAGTTTTTGAACCTCCCAGTGATCAAGATCACCTCTTACCAGCTGCCCTCCAGTCAGTCACTTCTAAACCTTACCTACCAGTTGGGTGTATTTACAAAATTATTTTATTTTCCAGGCACTGACAAACTGGCTGACAGAACATCCAGAGATTATCTTCTTGGGACAGTCACGATCCCAACCAGAGACCTGCTGACAAGGAGATCAGGTAACACAGCAGTGCTGTGCTGCTGACACTCTGTGTAAATGCTACTGCAATTCCTTAAAACTGTTACATTCCTGTTTTGGGGGGCTTGTTTTGGTTTTGGGGGGAGTTTCTGGGCTTTTTTAGACCAGAGTTCTTTGAGGTATTCCCCATGTGTTCAGTAAAAATCCTGTATTAGGAAAGGCACATAAAGGTTGTTTGAAAATCTGGTTTTGGGGTGTAGGATGGTTAGTGGCTGAATGAATATTCTGGGGCTACTGTGAATCAATTTAACTCCATGCCAGCTGAAACCAGCACCTAAAATCCTTAGGACTTTATTCAGTGCTGTTTATTTTCTAGGTGGAAAATCCAAAGAGGATGTCAAGCCATAAGTTGCAGTGTTTAGTGCAAGACCAGTGACTGCTTTTCAGATGTCAAAGCTGGAAACAAAAGGCTTAGATAATTAGGAAGTAGTCAGATTAACTCTTTTTTTTTTCCTAACTGTGTGTGAAGTATCTCAGTGCTCCTTTTGGGTCCCTTCCACTTGAGAAGATTCTGTGAAATTTCTGTGAAAAAATTATTCACATATTTGTCCACTAATGATCTCCTGTATCTAGTACTAGTTTGGGGTTATTATACCCTGTAATGATGATGTTTTTATTATTGCCTCGGTTATTTCTGCTTTAATTTCAGTGAACTTCTCATTTTCTTCAGCCCAAAATTTGGAGGTTGTTTTTAATGGGAAGGGAGTAGGAAAGAAATGAGAACCCATAATTTTAAAACTGGGCATCCCAGGGATATAGTGTCATTGTAAAATGGGTGTTGTTAGTGAAGTGAAGATCCTTTGGGATCAGAACTGCTACTGAGGTTTTTAGAAGGCCAGGAACTTGCTGCCATTTCAGATTAGAAATTATTTATTAAAATTCCAAATGAGAAGTAAGCTCTAGGTTTCTTTGGCATTCTGGTCCTTGGTTGGTGACCAGAGGGGTGACTGTTCTTCAGTGGCATTTTTGGGAAGCTGGGACGAGTCTAACAGGCCCTTTCCTCCCGCAGGTGTTTCAGGCTGGTTCCCAGTGAGCCTCTCCGAGGAGCCGCTGTCCCCACACTGCTCCAGCGCCCTGCAGGCCGTTGTGGGAGGGCTGGAGCTCTCTGTGGCCTTTGCCCACCAGGGTGACAGGGAGCGCGTTCTGGAGGCTGCCAGGCTCCTGGGCTGGAGCAGCGAGGAGCTCCACGAGGACAGCGAGGACTGGGAGCAGAGTGCCAGCCCGGTGGCCGTGACCATCTCCACGCCCCGGCTGTGGCTGCCCCTGCACTGCCTGCTGCTGGCAGGGCAGGCACACCTGCACAGGAGCACCCACTGCTACCTCAGGTACAAACTGTACAACCAGCAGCCCACCTGGACGTGGCTGCGGCGGCCAGAACTGAGCGACGACGCCGAGAGCGTCACCGTGAGCTTCAGGAAACCCAGCAAGGTGACTCTCAGAAGGAGCCAGGGGCTGCTGTGGTTCTTCAGGGAGGAGAAGTTAGAAATCCAGGCGTGGTGGGCCTATGGCAAGGAAAATGAGGTGGAAAGACCCCTGGACACAGATCGTCTCATTGGATCTGCCTACGTCGACCTGGCAGCGTTGGCAGAGCGCTCCAGGAGAACGCTGAGTGTCAGTGGTGAGTCCCTGAAACACAGGATCACATTCCATTCCTCCCTGCTGGCAATTTAACGTGCTTCCTTCCCTAGTCACTTTAAACAAAATGTTCATGGCTTTTTGTCCTGCACAGAGTCCCAGGGGGGTCGGGGTTGGAATGGATCTCTGGAGATCACCCAGTCCCACCCCCTGCCCAGGCAGGGTCACCTGCAGCAGATGACACAAGAACGCATCCATGTGGGTTTGGGATGTCCCCAGAGATGGAGACTCCAGCCTCTCCCTGGGCAGCTGTTCCAGGGCTCTGCCCCCTCCATGGACATAAGTTCTTCCTCACACTGAGGTGGAACTTGTGTTTTAGTTTATGGTTTCTGTTGTCTACATGGTACTCATCAGCTCTGTGGATCGATAAGCTTTTCTTTTAGATACACTACCAGAGTTAAAAGAAATTTTTATGCAGGGTATATGTTGTATTCACCATATATGTATCTGAAATTACGCAGAGTCACTGTTTCCAGGGCTCTCAGGAAGGTGATGTGCCCTAATCTGAGTTACTGGGGGAAAATGAAGGTGTACCAAATCTGGGGGATTGGTCGTGGTTTTTAATGTTTCCAAGCTTGTACTTCTGGGTGGTAACTCACATAGAAATTACACTGGGAATCAAAATTTGTTCTGCTGGGCTCGTGTGAGGTCTCTGCAGGAATGAGCTGCAGCAGCTGCTCTCCAAGCCCCTGCTGTTCCCGTGGCTCAGTTCCTGGCTGCCTGTGCCCTCTCCTGCAGGCGTGTATCCCCTGTTCAGAAGCAATGCTGCAGACCTGGCAGGAGCCGCCGTGCGCGTTCACGTCAGCCTGGCTCCTCCCGCCCTGCCCAGAGCTCCCTGTGCTGAGCAGTGCAGCAGCAGCAGCGAAGGTGAAGGCACAGGGGACAGCCCTGCTCTGGGCCAGCAGCTCTCTGACAAGCAGCAGGTGGATGTTGAGAGTTCAGGGATCACCAATGGCCAGCCGCAGGAAGAGGACGTGGTGTTTCTGGAAAACACAGTTGCTGTCAGTATCCTCGTGGAGAGAGCAATGCACCTAAGTTTAAAAGGTAACATCTCACACAGACACACACCCTTCCTCTTCTGTCTTTCCTGCCTGTCTTTCTTCTTTCTGTGTTTTCTGTTTCTTTGTTTCCCTCTGAGATCTGTTCCTACTCCAGTAGAGTGAATGGCAGGGAGGAATTTTTAACTTGGCTTTGTGGTGTTGCAGCCCCAATCACTGTGTAAGTACGGGGGAAGCAGGAGGCTGAACCACACAGCCTATCCTCCTGAATAAACTCCAAAATATAAATAAATGCTACCTGTTAGGGATGACAGCTGAATTCTGAAATTAGGCACCATCTGAATAGCTAAACTCCAGGTTAAGCACTGACTGAATAACTGAACCCCAAGATGCCCCTGTCCCACAGACTCCTAAATTAGCACATAATAAATCTGTAAAGCTGGCTCGCTGTACTCAGCTTTTGTTCCCCTGATAACACAGCTAAGAGTCAAATGCAAGCCATGATTTAAGGGTATGTACTTCTAAAAGAATCTGAGCCCTGCAGATGGATTTTTATAATCATTCTAGAATCTTCTGGAATCCATAGTCTTTGAAAAACTGGTGTAATTTTGTTTATTATTGCAAAGGTTTTGATGATATAAAGGAGGTTTCTTTTGAGCATTGCAGAAATATTTCAATATTTCTGTCTTGCAGCATGAGGAGTCAAGCACTGGAATAGGGTCCTCAGGACCTGGGTTGTATTCCTAGCTTTACTTCTGACTTCTTAGATGATCTTGGGGAAATGGGTTTTCTGTTTCTCCCATGAATATTCCAGTTTCTGCTCTGTGAAAGGTTCATGTAATGTTTGCTTCCATTGTAAATATAACGTGCTATCAGCTCCACCAGTGAAAAGGAGTATTTGCTAGATGGTGGATTTCTTTGCCAACGGTGTGGTCTTAATTGCTGAACTGCCTTTAGATTTTCTTGTTGTTGTTGTTGTTGTTGTTAATTAAAAAATCTGTATTTAATTCTCTGTCATTTCAGGAAGTCCCTTGACAGAGCGTGAAGTGGCAGCCCCCAGCAGCTGTGTGTCATTTGCTGTGGCTGGAGCAGATGCTCCACTCACCACTCCAGTCATAGCAAATACAGACTCACCAGTCTGGGACTTCCAGCAGCAAGCAAGGTGAGAGATGGGATTCACACGCACTTCCACATCTGACAGCCAGGCAGGTCTGAAAATATGTGTGGCTTGGGGTTTTTTAGCTCAGACCTGGATATCTGAGCCTAAATTAAAAAAGATTAATTGACTGCTTCAGGGAACCTCGGCAGTCCAAGTCATACATGGCAGTATTCAGGAATTAACCTGTGTGATCCAATCTTGTGTCTCCTCCAGTGTTTTAAATCTGAGTCCCTTCAAAGAACTTAAAAACTGTTCTGCATTTAATACTTCATTTTTACATTTGTTTATTTTTTATTTCCAGCACTGAACTTTAAACATTACAGCTTTGAACCATAAGCCCAGTGCTTTGCTGTCACTGTGTTATTGAGTCTGAAATAAACTATTCCTATATTTCTGCTCCCTCACAATTTCTTTGCCCTATCTTTTAAATGTACAGCAAGAGTGAGGAGAGGGGAATACTTCTTGAATAAGCAGAAGCCCAAACTATGTAGAGATGTGTTAGACTTTGAGGCTCAGTAATTTTGGGGTTTGTTTTGTTCCTGCCCCCGTCAGTACAGGAAGAAACTTGTTTGTCTGGGTAGATAAAATGGCACTGACACCTCAGAAGCATTTTACTGCTTTTCCCTGCTTTGCATAAAATATTATGGTTTTTGTTCCTAACAGATTATCCAAAGAGCTTCTCCTGGATCCACAGCAAACCTTGGTCTTCAAGGTGTGGCATAAAGCAGGTAAAGTTTGTGGTGCAGTATTAAGAGGAGTGTGTTTTCTGCATCCCCTTCCTTAGGTTCCTTGTATTTTATGCAAGGAAAATAAATTCTGTTAAGTG
Source organism: Geospiza fortis (assembly GCF_000277835.1). Taxonomy (NCBI): domain Eukaryota; kingdom Metazoa; phylum Chordata; class Aves; order Passeriformes; family Thraupidae; genus Geospiza; species Geospiza fortis. The sequence goes on from NW_005054627.1 coordinate 405,076, forward strand.
AATAGGAGAGTAGAATTGTAATGCCATCTTTTGCCTTGTGCAAGAAGAATGCTAGAGATAAGTACCTGTTGATTTCCTGGCCCTTGGCAACCTCCTTTTCCCCATTAATCATCTCACAAGACTTGGTTCATCCTTATTCTCTCTGGTTTTATTTTGATGGTGATTTAGATGTTAAAGAAATTCTTACCTGCTTCCTTCTCGTGCTGTTTGGTTTTGCTTCCAGAATAACCTTCCTGTGTATCCAGAGCACTGTGTGCACACGGTGGTTCTGCTGCCAGTCCCTCTCCCTGCCCTGGGCTGTCTCTGCTCTGCAGGGACATTTTTAGCTGAACATAACCCAGGTCCTCCAAATAATCTCCCCGTGCTGGACAGGATTGTTCTGCACCTCCAGGCCATGTTTCCAGGGCTGTGTTTTAGCGTTGCTGAAATGCCTGATGTCAGTGTGCTTTGTGCTTTTCCTGTCACACGTGCTTTGTGTCCTCCTTGCGCAGAGTCGGAGCGAGTGATCGGGTTTGCGTCCGTGGACCTGTCTCCGCTGCTCTCTGGCTTCCAGCTGGTGTGTGGCTGGTACAACATCACCGACTTCAGCGGGCAGTGCCGGGGGCAGATCAAAGTGGCCGTGTCCCCTCTCCAGAACATCCACAGTCTCCGAGAGGAAAGGCAGGCCAGGGCCCGCAGCCAGCCGGGAAGCTCTGCGGTACGTTCCTCCATCTCCTGCCCTCTCACACTTCACTGCATTGCTGGGAATCAGCGCTCTGGGCTCCCGAGCAAATTCACAGCGCTCTCATGGACCAGTCTGCATAAAAACCACCTAATTCCTTAGGAATTCTGCTCCAGATTTCCATGGTAGCTGCTGGCCAGTGCTAGTTGCAGCACCTCAGCCAGGTCATGAGCGTCCCCCTTGGCTTCACTCTGTGGTTGCTTCATGGGTGTGTGGGATTTTTTATTTTTTAGGAGAATATTCTGTGCATTTTCTGTGCATCACATCCGTCTGGGAGCATGGCTTAGATCTGTTTGCTGCTTTGGGTAACAGGTGGTGCTCAAAAACATACAGTGGATTCCCTTTTCATTGGTTAGGAAACGTGTAATTTGGCAGGAATCTGTTTTTCTGGGTTATTTGCCTTTTTTTCTGGATTTTTCTTTATTCTCTAGACTTTCCAGATATGCTTGGGTGTGTTATAGGCCTGTAATGCAGCCTTCATCCTACTTTCCATCACTTTACTCTCTGATAGCATGGAGGGAGTTAACAAAAGCGTCTGAAATGAAAGTGTTGTGAAATAGTACTTTGGCTCAGTGCTGGGAAATAATTTGAAAATTTAAAGCTATTTAGAAAGCCTGAGGTTTTGTTGGATCAGCTGGATAATACCTTAATTTCTCTTATTTTCTTATTGTGAAAGACTCACGTACAGTGTTCCTTTTGCCTTTCCATCCAGGTGAAGGTCAGCTTTCCAGCATGTCCTGGTAATTCTGCACACTTGTCCAAGCAGATGTTGAACTCCTCGTCGAAGGAAGTCAGTGTTCCCACTCGAGAGCAGTAAGTCCACAGGCTGACAACCTTTCTGGTTATTTTCAGGTCTCAGAAATGCCTCTCTAAAGCAAATTAACTCTACTCAAAAATGGTACACCCTGTCAAAGTGTGTCCACTCTGCTGGGGCTTAAAAATTAGTGGGCATTGCCTTTCCCAGTGAGAGAGAGGTGCAGGAGGTAGCAATCGTGGGACAGGTTCCTTTTGGCACAGCCCAGATGTTCTTTTCCTTGTCACTGATACTTCCTGATTTGTTTCATTCGCACCCTGGTAAATAAGGATTTATTTGCCATTGGTAAATGGTAAATAAATAATAATTAAAAAATAAATAAATAATTTATTTACCATTGGTTAAAAGGTGCCATTGTTAAAGCTGGCAGGTACTTTCTCCAGGCCCTGATAAGAATAAGGGTTATGTCTGTATTTGGTTTTATTTTTAGTAAGTGTAAATTAGAATAGAGTATTCCTGATGGATCCCCTTTATTTTGCCTTAATTTCTGCCCATGACCAGCTGCAGTATTGCATGTTACAGGAGTAGGACTGTCAGACATCCTGCAGTAATTCCTGCTCTCTGTCCCTTCAAATGCCTGGGAGTGTCTTAGTTTGTTGTTTGTTTCTTTAGCCTACAGAGGTGATCCTCTCCCCATTTGTGTCTTTGAAGTTTAGAGGGACTGTGTGCCACCCCTCTGGGGTCTGAACAGCTGGCTTGGGAGCCCCCTGCCAGCCCCACTGTTACCTTGACTTGGTATAAACCTGAGGTAGTAAATGCCATTCCTGTGCACGTCTGGAAGAACTCCTTTCACCCATGGGTGGCTCTTCAGTGCATTTCAGGACACGGGCTGTTCTCAGGTGGCAGACTTTGCACGGTGAGAGATTCCAGGCTGGATTTTGGGGTTGAACAGAGGGTTGTTT
>NW_005054627.1:407524-421262 GCF_000277835.1 Geospiza fortis
GGAGGGGCCCCGCTGGCACACAGCCCCCCCGGCACGAGGAGCACATGCAGAACGTGCGCCGCTTCCACGAGTCCCTGCAGCGGGCAGAGGGGAGCCCACGGCGATTCCAGGAATCCCTGCAGCAAGAGGACAGGAGTGGGAATGCACAGCACCCTGCCCGGAGGGACACGGCACCGCCGGCCTCGCGCGCCGCGCTGCTCACCGCGCTCAGGTAACTCCTGTAACCCCTCACTGTGCTCAGGTAAGCCCTGTAACCCCTCACTGTGCTCGGGTAAGCCCTGTAACCCCTCACCCTGCTCAGGTAACCCCAGCAGGGCAGGGCTGGCCTCGGGGAGCAGGGAGGAGCTCGGCAGCGATGGATCCGTGCTGAGGAGATGGAAGGGAAAGGGCACGATAGCCACGAGGAGATTCCGGTGTCGTTTGAGGCCAGGCTGGAAAATCAGGGACAGGGTGGGGAGCTCCCCAGCAGGGCTGAGGTGCTGGAGCAGCGTGGTGAGCTGCTGAAGGGGAGCAGCAGCAGCAGCAGCAGCAGTGATTCCAGATCCAGAGGGAACCCTTGGGTTGGTCCATCCTGGTGCTGCTGTCACAGAGCAGGTGCTGTGAGGGCAGCAGTCCCTTCAGGTGACTTCCACAGGTACAGGGAGGAGCCTGTGAGCATTTCTGGGGGGCACAGAGCAGTGTCTCCTTTCCCAGCAGGATGTTTTTCACTGTTCTCCTGACTAGATTCTAGGTTTAAATGAGGTATAACTGTACAAGATTAGTATTTATTATCTGTAGGAATACAGGAATGAAAGAGACTTCCTGAGGTATTTCCATCCCTACCCCAAGCAATGTATCTCAGAATCCCTAGATCTTTAATACACAGCAATCCTTAGATTTTTATCAAGCTCAGCCATAAGCCAAGTAATATCCTTGGCTTTATGACTTTTCTTGGAAGGTCATCTCAAATCCAACTCCTTTGATTAAGTAGGTTTAGAACTAGTTCTTTTTTTAGCTTCCAGCCCAAGTTTCACAGCCAAGTGAGAATTTGTTCTGGAGTGTTATCCTCCTGCTTAGAGCAACCTCAACACCTGCCTACTGATCTGCTTTTCAGTAAAAACATTTAATCTTTTATCTGCATGTTTACCTGTTGTTGGCTAGAATGACCCAGTTCAAACCCAGCGCCCACAGGCTCATTTTCCCCCTCTGACCCAATTTCTTACCTCTGCTTGCAGAAAGAACTTGAGTGAGCTGGATGAGGTTCAGAGATACTTCAGTGAGAAGCTGACCAGGTCTTTTCCCGACTTCAGCGCGTCCAGACCAGGCCATGAGGAGTGGGAGAGTGACCATCCGGGCTCCCTGGGCAGAGAAGGGGATCCCAAAGGCTGCCATCTCTTGGAAAAATCCAGTCAGTTGGTGTCCCAGGTCAGCAGCCTCATCAATGGTGAGTTGTTGCTGTGAGTAGCAAAGCGACAAGGAAATCCAATCCCTGCTGGTGCTTTAAAAATAACTTAGCAGGGCAGAGAATAAACTGGAGCCCTGAGCTACAGTTGCTGCCAGTTGGAAAGTTATTCCATGCTTTTTCTGCCCATGGCTTCCTACAGGGAAGCAGCATTTCCAAGAGATGAAGGGCACATCCCTCTTATGCCAGACTTTGCCATTTTCCTGCCGCTTTGATCTTCTCTTTTTCCCCCCTCTTTATTCTCCAAGGTTTTGCTCTTTTCATGTCCTTTCTCATCCTTAGCAGTTGTTGTTACTGCTTTTTTACATGCCTTCCTCTACAGTCTGCTCCAGTGTTTCCAAATGTCCCCCACCATTCCCCTGGAGCAGAGCTTGCCTCAGAATAGTTGGTCACTTTACCTAATACTGGTGAATTCAATTCTCAGAGGATGCAAGCAGTGAATAGGATCTGCTCACTGGGAAACAAAAATAAGTGATTGTGGGTTTTTAAAGAATTTGTAAAATTTCCCATTAATTTCATCCTGAATGCTTCTGTTTTTTCCTTAGCATTTCTGTTCTCCTGGCCTTGTCAGTGGGTGGCAGAGCAGAACATACTCACATGTTTGCGAAGCTGTGCGCGTTTAGCTCCCAGCCATCCTTACGTCTAGGACTTTGTGCCCAAACCCCACATAAATCAGACGTAAGCTGAATTGTTGTTCCATGCACTCACTGAATGCTCTTGTTTGTTCTCCAGACTTGCAGACTATAACTAAGAACAGCAAGGCAGCTTCTGAGGCGCAGCAGGAGAGCAGCAGGAAGCTGGGTGCCTTGGCTGGAGGCAGCCCTGCAGCTCCTGAGGGCCAGCTGGAGGTGCCAGCTGTGCCCGCTGTTCCCAGGGACCCGCAGCAGCCGTGCCCTGCTGGCAGAGCCGTGTTTGGGAGACACATGCTGCACCAGCTCCTCGGCCCCATTGTCCCTGAGGATGAGCATCCAGTGGGTGTTGGCCAGGAAAATGAAGGTGCTTTTGCCACCCAGCCTCACAGTGAGGAGGAATATGAAGAAGATGTAATAGAACCACGAACTCTAAATGAAATAACCACCATGACAGACAGGACGAGCCCCTGGTCCAGCATCATCTCTGAAACAGGGCAGGGGGCTGAGCTGCAGCCTCTGGAGCCCAGGCCTGAAGAGCAGCATTCCATAGATGTGGGGTATTTCCAAAGAGGGAACAGCAGCACCTTGTCCAGCGTGCTGCAAGGGGACAGCCAGAGCCTGCTCAGTGCCCTGAGCCCACCCTTGAGCCCCCACACGGGTGGGAACAGCCCCTGGGGAGCAGCAGGAGACTTCCAGGGCTTCCACAGCAGCACAGGAGCAGCAGCAGGAGATTTCCAGACCATGAAGGAAAGTGTGGAGCTCCATGCAGGCGCCAAGGAGCTGCTGCCATCCCCAGGAGATGTGGGTTTGACCAATGAAAAAAACACTGAGAGAGAGGAGGAGAAGGATGCTGAGGCTGTAAATGGGGATCATCAAGGCAAGGAAGGAAGTGGTTCTGATGAGAACTGTGCTCAGAGTGTCTCAGCCCAAGCTGGCTCGGAAAGAAACAGCGAGAGCTTCCCTGATGACAGCAGTGAGGACCCAGTGGAAGGCTCAGAAAACCCCATCAAACAAAAAATCACTTTGTATCCTTTACTCTTTTCTTAAACACTCTTGCATTTGATGGCTGCTGCTTTGTTAGAGTCTCCCTGGCCTCAGGACAGAGGAATTTGCTGTGTGAAGCTCTTCCCTGGGACATGAATCCAGGGCTGGTGATCTGGGGGGGTGTTGGAGGACCCCATTACACTGTTCCACACACTGTAGTGATGACTTTCTTGAAACTTGCAGCCAACAAATTTTGTGATTTGTGAGAGTCACTTCATTTTGGGTAGTTCCCACATCTTGTTGCATTTTCTCTCTGTGTTGTTTTTCCCCGAGTGTTAGAGCTCTTGTGTTTCTCCTGTATTACAAGAAACATGCTTTATTTTGCTTTTAAAACACTTCCTAATGTTTCTTGCACAAATTAGAAATCTTGGATTGAGTGTTGGAATCTTTGCAGGATGAAGTCCTCTGCCAATTTAAAGCAAGTTGGTGTCCCATGCTCTGTGAGCCCAGGTGAGAGAACCAAGTGTTCAGAACAATGGAATAAATGGTTAAAACAAATGAAATTTACTATCTAGGACCTGTTAACAGCTGAGGCTTTTTCCACACCTGGACCTCTGTGCAACTGCCTACTGCCAAAGGTTGTTCCTAAACAGCTCTGCTCAGATCTGATCCTGTGGTTGTTCCCAACTTCTTCCTTCCACCCCAGGAGATGGAAGCCTCCATGAGACTGCTCTGCACGTCTTCCCATCCTTCCACACCTCCAAAAGTGAGTATGGGATGTCCTTTCCTTTATTGTCCAGCTTAGTCCATTCCTTGAGGCAGGAACAAAACTTCTCCCTTCCTTTGCCTGCCAGCACTCAGATGTGGTGCCTCCAGCAGCGTCAGGGGAATGTTCCTGGCAGCTCTTCTCTCTGTGAGGATGGTTTTAACATCCATGGCTGTGTTCTCTGTGATGCTTTATGCCTTCATATGAACCAGGTGTTCAGCATGCTCAGGAAATGCTGCTCCATCAGGTCAGTGGAAGTGGCAGGTGCTCACTCTGCACTTCCTTGTGCTTTAATGTGAGGTGACATGCCTGGTTCTGAGGAGTTCCAACTTGTGATTGATAAACTTCAGATTATCTCTTTTAGATCAGGATGAAATGAGGGAGTTTGCAGCAGGAGGGGTTCCTGGAGAGGTATCTTGTGATGGTTCTGTGACCCAGGGAGCAGTAGAATGGCTTGAGTGGTTGTTCCTCCTGCAGGAAAGCTGTGGATTGCTGAGGTTTTGCTTTTTTTATGTTCATAAGGGTTTATTTACTGCCGGAGGTTTGTGGCTCCAACATCTACATATTTATCTTATTTTCAGTTCATAAAGAGGAGTTATAAAAAGGAGAATGACTTTTTACACAGGCATATAGTGATGGGATAAGGGGAAGCAGTTTTAAACTAAAAGAGGGGAGAATTGGATTGGATATTGGGAAGAAGTTTTTCCCTGTGAGGGTGGGCAGGCCCTGGCAGAGGGTGCCCAGAGAAGCTGGGGCTGCTCCATCCCTGGAAATGTTCCAGGCCAAGTTGGATGTGGCTTGGAGCAGCCTGGGACAGTGGAAGATGTCCCTGCCCATGGGACAAGATAATGACCTAAGCTTTAAGGTCCCTTCCCACCCAAACCATTCTGGAATTCCTGATCCTTTTCCAGCCCCAGCTCTGCTGTGGGTCTGGGTGTGCAGCAGCTGGGCTGTTTGTTTACCACTCCCAGATAGGGCGGTGCTTTTCTTCCTCTCTGTATGACCTGTGAAACAAACACTTCAAGGGACATTTATGTCACTGGGAACAGCTTGCCTGATGAATCAAAACAGACTCAGGCTCTGACAGCTCTGAAGTCACAGAAGCCTGTGGTTTAATACTAATACCAGCTTTACTTGAACCCCTCTCTGCAGCTCTGAGCTGAGTGGCTGGAACTACAGCCCTGCAAATTATTACTAATTAGGTAAAATGCTGGCAAGGCTCTATTTGGATATTTTGATCTTAAAGCACCTAATTTGAGGATTGGCTGGCACTAATCCTTTGCTGCAGCACTTGTGGGATGTGCTGAGACAGGATTTGGTTGTGCCTTGTTCATCAGATTCCCTCTGTGAAGAACCAGTTGTTCACTGCTACCAATGCATAGAGTTCAGAAAAAAATGCTTCCTCATAGTTTTGTTTTTAGTTGGCCTTTGGGACATCAGCTTCTAAATGTGGCCTTGGTTTGGTTCTGCACAGGTCAGCAAACGCCAGGCGTGGCAGCAGGGCTGAAAGCCGAGCTGTGCTCTGGGCACTCCAGGGCCCTGCCTCGCTTGGCAGCTGGCAGACATCTCCCCTGGCCTTCCCAGGGCCCTGCCACCTCTCCCTGGCTGCTCTGGCCCCTGCTTTCCCCAGCTTCCTTCTGGAATGACACAGCAGTGCCGAGGTGTGGAGCTGGGCAGCCAGAGCAGAGGAGCTGGCAGCACTGGAGACAGAAACATCGTCCCAGCTCCTGCTGTGAGAGCACAGGGCTCTGAGGAGGTGCTGCAGCAGGTCAGGCTCAGCCTGGATGCTGTGACACCTCCCAGGGATCAGAGTTTTGTGCAGCCTCACAAAACCCCTTTGTTTTTTCCTTCTCTTCTCCATGACATCAAACTAACAGTTCCCATTCTTGGGGTCCTTCCCTGCTCTAGTCTTCCACACAGTGGGGGTCAGAGGATAGGTTTGAAAAATCAGAGCATTGATAAACTTTCCATGAAATGCCAGAATCCCAGAATGGTTTGGGTGGGAAAGAACCTCAAAGGTCCCTTGTTCCACCCCCTGCCATGGGCAGGGACACCTCCCGCTGTCCCAGGCTGCTCCAAGCCCTGTCCAACCTGCCCTTGGACACTTGCAGGGATCCAGGGACAGCCACAGCTGCTCTGGGCACCCTGTGCCAGGGCCTGCCCACCTTCACAGGGAAGAATTTCTTCCCAGTGTCCCACCTAGCCCTGCCCTCTGGCAGTGGGAAGCCATTCCCCTGGTCCTGGCACTCCAGGCCCTTGGCTAAGGTCCCGCTCCAAACGCAGTGATATTTTCTCCTCCCTCACCTCTAGGAATATTCCAGCAGGCTAAGAAACTTACATGGAAACCAGTTTTACTCAGAATTATTCATATTTGTGTGTACATAGACTTACCTTCTGTGTGAATTAGAAATAACAGCCTTGGGAGATTCATGAAAATGTTCCAAAAATGCCAACAGCAGCAGCAGCCGAAACATCCTTTCTTGGTTGTGTTGTTTCTTCTTGATCTGCTGGATGTTCCTGCTTTCCTTGCTGGAAAGCAGGATCAGGTGGCAGTGCCAGGGTGGGCTGTGGCCTGTTAACACAGGTCTGTTCACCCTCCATCCCTGTGCACAAACAGAGCTGAGCCACAGGGTGAAACGTCCTCTGCCTCCAAGGCTGGAATTCCCTGACCTTGGAAGAGGCTGTGCCCCCCACCATGACCTGTAACTCATGGGTCTGCTGTAGCCCAGCCCCTGGCACTCGGGCACTGAGCAATCCCTGGCTGGTTCCAGTGCCATTCCTGCAGGGAGCAGAGCGCAGCGTGACCCGCAGCGCACGTGTGCCCTTTCCTCCTGCATCTTCCCAAGGAACACGTGTGCTTCCTGGCTGAGCCCCAGGCACTTGGAGCCTGACAGACAGACAGACAGGAGGACACCTGGGGCAGGCACTGACCTGAGCCTGTTCCTGGGTGAGGAGTGCTGTAAACACGACATTTCAGATGTGTGCTCTGGAAACTATGCAGCAGGATCAGACTGGCAGCCAGAACTGCCTGTGAGGTGGGTCAGAGGAAGGTTTGATGTCCAAAAAAAGAGCAAGGGAGCTGGAGAAAGGGCTGGAGCACCAGGGGCAGGTGAGGGAGCTGGAAAGGGGCTCAGCCTGGAGTCCAATAAGAAAGGGAATTGTTTTAAAGAATTTTGCCCGCAGGGTCCTGGTGCTGTTTCTCTTGGGAGGGAACTGAGCATTTTAGGGGTATTAGATGTTAGGAGGGAATTATTGACTGTGAGGGTGGGCAGGCCTGGCACAGGGTGCCCAGAGCAGCTGGGGCTGCCCCTGGATCCCTGGAAGTGCCCAAGGCCTGGTTGAAGCAGCCTGGGATACTGGAATGTGTCCCTGCCGTGGCAGGGGGGGCACTGGATGGGGCCTAAGGTCCTTTCCCACCCAAACCGTTCTGGGATTTTGTTTCTTACATTGGAAATGAAAGGTGCTGGCTCTCCTGGCTGTGCAGGACACGTGGGATATGGGAAAGGGGAGCTGTGTGAGGCAGGAAATGCACCTTTGAAATGGGGTTAGTTGGCAGATTGGGGGAGTTTCCTAGAGAGATGCTTTCAGATGCTGTGCAGAGCTCAGGGATCAGCACAGAGCCTGGTCACTGCCCCTCTGCAGCCACTCCTGACCTTCGGGCTGCTCCTTGGACAGCTGGGCAGAAAACAGCGTGGGAAGAATGAGCTGCTGTCCTGGTCTCTGGACAGCCCTGTCCAGGGAAGGTGCTTTGCCCAGCAGGCAGCTCCTTCTGCTGGGTTTTAACCTTCTTCTGTGGCCAGGTCTGCATTTAATCTCTCTTGGCTCCTTGTATTTTGGTTTAGGAAATTCATCCTGGAGAATTGTTAGGAAGAGCAAAGCAAAGGTTCTCCTAATTATCCATGTCTGTTATTTCAGTGCAATAATAACAGGACATGTTTTACAGTATTTCACCCGCAGGCTGTAATGCACAGGTTACCAAACACAAGGACTCTCCTATTCCTAAAAAAGCCATTTCCCTCTCCAGACAGTGCATCTCCAAGTGCACCACAACAGGGTCCTGGAGCTGTTTCTTGGGAGGGAGCTGGGCACCTCAGGAGACCTTTCCCAAGACTCAGGGAAGCAGCCCAGGGATGTCGGTGAAAGGCCAGCTTGGCAGATCAGTTTTCCAAGAGACATTCCTGTCCCCCCAGCTTCCTCTCTTAAAGGCTCCTGGAACGGGATTGCTTTTCTCAGTGTTCCACAGGCACTGCCCAGCTCTCAACTAGCTGGGGGAAAATGTGTTTCTTTGTGTGCTGAAATTGCTCATTTTCTGGTGCTGCACCAGGGACACAGCCAGGCTGCTGGGAGGCTGCTGGCAGGGCACAGGGGAGATGGCACTGGTTAAACCAGGGCTTTTCCTCTCCTGGGCTGCTGCCTTGGGGTCCCTGCAGGCTCCTGAGCCTGGCCCATCCCATTTATCATGGACTCACAGGGATGGTTTGGGCTGGGAGGGACCTTAAAGCTAATCCAGCCCCATCCCTTGCCATGGCTTCCAGGGTACTCCAAGCCCCATCCAGCCTGGCCTTGGGCACTTCCAGGGACCCAGGGGCATGCACAGCTTCTCTGGCCACCCTGTGCCAGGGCCTCAGCACCCTCATAGGGAAGAATTTCTTCCCAATATTTAATCTGAATCTCTCCTCTTTTAGTTTAAACCCCTTCCCTGCCTTGTCCTGTCAGCAGGCTTAGGATTTTTTCTTGACAGAGCATTGCCTCTCCCCTGTGAGTTTTGGTCTTCAGGGTTCTGGAAATTATAAAGTAAAATAATAATGGAAAGCCAAAATGCAGTCAGGTCCCAGTGACTACAGCACTGCCATTCCTTTGGCTCCGTGCAGGGAGGCTTTGGCCAGGGGTGGGCACTCACAAGTTCAGAGGTCACACACCAGAGCCCCATTCTGGGGTTCAGATCATTCTCTTTCTCATTGGGGTGTTTTTTCCTGTGTATCCAAGTTGTCACCCTCTGCACAGCCCTGTGGTTTGCCACGGCGTGAAGGCAGAGCTCTCACCCTGGTGCCTCTCTCCCCAGGGCAGGAGTGGAGCAGTGCCTGCAGGGATCCCCTACCGCAGAGCCACTCGGCCCAGGCCCAGCCCCCAGCTGTCGCAGGAGGAAGCCAAGAGAATCGCCAGGATCTTCTCTGCTCAGCTCTCCAAGAAGGAATAGTGCTGCCCAGAGACCCTGCACAGCACAGCTCCCTCAGCCAGGCAGAGCCCCCCAGGGAAGGGCAGGAGGAGGCCACAGCTTTCAGGCTCTGCTTTTAGTTTGCCTCATGGGTTGGTTAATTAAGTCCCCTGTTTAGAAGGGCTTAAAGCCTGTGGTCACCCACAGGGAGCTGTGTCCTGTAGGGGCAGGTCCCCAGTGAGACACACCCCTGTGGGTAACCCATGACCCGTTTTCTGCTCTCCAGCTAGTCCAGTTTTAGGAATTATTCCTGTGAAATGGCCCTTTCAAAAATAGTTGGTGCGCAGCACAATTCTCTGTTTCCTCAGAGAATTCCTGTGTGAACACACACCAAGGGCACTGTAAAATCTGTTGGGTGTACAAAAGAGGGTGACTAGAAAGATGAGACTTTTATATTTATATTTAAATTATTTTTGTACACCTTTCAGAGAACAGAGTTTGATGCCAGCAGAGCTCAGTTATTTTTGTACTGCTCTCTCCAATGTTTGTTTCAATAAAATTCCCGTTTTCTTGTCAGCCTGTGCAAAGTGTCCCTATGCCAGGGCAGGAACTTTTCCTCAACAGTAGACAGGAGTCTCTCCCACACGAGCTTCCAGGTCAGAGAAATGCTGCTGGAAGCTGGGGTGGCCAGGAGCACATGGAAAGAGCAGGGCTTTGCCAAGCAGTCGAGTATCACCCTGCAGCACAGCCCCATGTGGGCTAAGTCACTTCCAATCTGAGCTGCTTTTCAAGCCACGCCTGGAATTCAGGATTTAAGCAGCCAAAGGATCAGCATCCCTTTTTTCTCCCACTTCTGCAGCATTGCTTTTCCCAGGGGACACCCTGAACGCGTCAGTCACTGCTGGCACAGCTTGCCCTGTGCTTGTGGCCCCTTTCCCTGCCCTTGCTGGCTGGGCATGGAAGGCAAAGGCACCCAGTGTCCCCTGGAAGGACAGCAGTGACGTGCAGGCTGCTTTCTCCTGGTGGCATCCCAAAAAAGACTGGGGCAGGATGCCAGCTGGGCTGGGCTGGCTGCCACAGAGGAGGTCACAGCACTGCCCCCGAGCTGCATCTTGGGCATGAGGTAAACAGCGTCTTCCTTTCAGGTTTGGGTCAGCCGTGGAGCCGGGCAGGAAAACAAGGCAGGGGCCAGCTGCAGAGGGCTGTTGGTGCCAGGCAGCTTTGTCTGGAGCCCGAGGGATGGGGCAAAGGTGGCTCCAGGTGTCAGGACCTCATGCACAGCGAGCTCAGGTGCGAGTGTGGAGGCTCACGGCACATCCTGAGCGACCCTTCTGCGTGTGGGGCTAACGAGCACCAAGGGTTAAACACACAGAGTTTAAAAAAGGAGGAAAAGGGGCCTTTCTTCTCTCCACCTTGGCCTCCAGCCTCCTGTCCTGAGCCCAGCCCCTCCCGGCAGCCTCAGAGCCAGTGCCCAGCCACGCTCTGAAGGTGCCATGGGTTTGGTAGTGGATTTCACCCCAAGGTGCTCACCCAGCTCCATGGGAGCTTGGGAACACGTTCCACCATGCAGGGACAATCCTGCTGGGAGCTCAGCAGCTCTCTGGGATAGATTGAGGTTCATGGTTTGTGTCGGCCAAAGGGGTCCAGCCTGCCCTGCACAAAGAGCTCAGCGCTGCACTGCCCCCAAACCACTTGGTAAGCTTTGGAGTGAGGGTTTTCTGCATCTCGTCCTTCCCAGAGTGGGTTTTAGGGTAAAACCCGACATTCCTCCCCAGTCCAATGCAGGGGGTCTGGGCAGGACCCCCCTCCCCGTGCCTGAGCCCCGGGAGGGGGCAGAGGGCTGAAGCAGCCACTGGGTGCCAGGTGACCCAGTCCCATCAAGTGAAATGCCACCGGGGGAACACTGTTTTCCTGTCACCCGATCCTGGCTGCTGGAATGTCCTGGGTGCTATATAAGGGTGGGGCCAGGGGCCGGCTCTCAGGCACTGCCTGGGCAAGGCAGGAGCTGGAACACCGGGGTTCCTACGGTGAGGGCACGGAGGGACGTGGCTCCGGGCAGGTCACTGGGGGGGAGATGATCTCACCCAGCATCCCCTGTTGTGGCTGGGGTGGGATAGGGAAGGGTGGGCATTGGTGATCCCATGCTGAGAAGCCCCGTGCCTCAGCTTCCCTGCGGTAGAAGGGAGCAGACAGGGCAGGATATGGATTTTGGGACTGACCAAAGGCACCAAGAGCCGCCACAGCACATCATCATCACCTCGGTCGCCGAGTAGGACAGCCACGTGAAGCCCTGTTCTGACGCACGCCGCTGGCTCCCCCACAAACCCTCCTCTCCTTCCAGCCCCTGTGCCACCATGGTGGGTCTGAAGCCCCCCGAGGTGCCCCCACCGGCCGCCGTGAAGTTTGTCAGCGCGGGGATGGCGGGCTGCATCGCCGACCTGTGCACCTTCCCGCTGGACACCGCCAAGGTGCGCCTGCAGGTACGATCCCAAACCCCGGGCAGAGGGAGCCCCTTGCGACATGACCTGCGACTGCCCCGGAGCTGGGCACTCCTGGTGGGGAGCAGAAGGTGGGGTGACACACTGGGCACCCCGCAGATCCAGGGCGAGGTGACGATCCCCCGCACGGTCAGCTCGGTGGAGTACCGGGGCGTTCTGGGCACGCTGAGCACCATGGTGAGGACGGAGGGAGCCCGCAGCCTCTACAGAGGGCTGGCAGCCGGGCTGCAGCGCCAGATGAGCTTCGCCTCCATCCGTATCGGCCTCTACGACTCCGTGAAGCAGCTCTACACCCCCAAGGGCGCTGATAGTGAGTGTCCAGGGATTCCCTGTGCACCCCCTTCCTGAGGCACTGCCCTTTCCCAAAGAGGAACTCACCCTGGGGGCACAGCCCCCTGAGATGCCCCTCTGTGAGGCACACAGGCCGCTCACCCTGGGGTCCCTGCGGGGCTGGGGGTCCCGCAGGGCCGGGAGTCCCGATACCTGTTCTCTGCAGACACAGGCATGGCCACGCGGCTCCTGGCGGGCTGCACCACGGGTGCGGTGGCCGTGGCCTGCGCCCAGCCCACCGACGTGGTCAAGGTGCGGTTCCAGGCCAGCGGGGCCCAGTGGGACAGCGCCCGGCGCTACAGCGGCACCGTGGATGCCTACCGCACCATCGCCAGGGAGGAGGGCGTCCGCGGCCTCTGGAGAGGTGGGCCTGGGAAAGGGATGGGCCTGGGAAGGGGATGGAAATGGCGATGAGGAAGGGCAGAAGGACGGGGGCAGCAGGGCTGGGGCACCTGCCCAGGATGCTCCAGTCGGGGCTGTGAGCAGCAGTGCCAGCGCCACCACCCTCCCGCCCGCGCAGGGACGCTGCCCAACATCGCCCGCAACGCCATCATCAACTGCGGCGAGCTCGTCACCTACGACCTGCTCAAGGACGCGCTGCTGCGGGCGCAGCTCATGACAGGTGAGGACAGCCCAGGGGGGGACATGGCCGGGCGCCATCCCTGTCCCTGCAGCGTCCAACCCCCGGCTCTGTCCCTCCCTCAGACAACGTCCCGTGCCACTTCGTGGCCGCCTTCGGCGCCGGGTTCTGTGCCACGGTGGTGGCGTCCCCGGTGGACGTGGTGAAGACGCGCTACATGAACGCCAGCCCCGGGCAGTACCGCAATGCCCTGAGCTGCCTGCTGGCCCTGCTCATGCAGGACGGCCCCGCCGGCCTCTACAAGGGGTGAGTCGAGCACCTGCGAACACCCCAAACACCCCAACCCAGGTGCAAGACTTGGGGGGATCCCCGCTCTGGGGATGTCCCCGGCACGTCCCCTCAGCCCCGCTTTTGCCGGCACAGCTTCGTCCCGTCCTTCCTGCGGCTGGGCTCCTGGAACGTGGTGATGTTTGTGTCCTACGAGCAGCTGCAGCGCCTGATGGTGCTGGCACGGCCGGCGCTGGCCTGAGCCCCCGGCGCCGCGGCCGGCCCAGCGAGGCTCCCATCAATTATATTAATTGCCGGAGCGCCGGGGAGCAGCGGAGCCACACGCGCGGGGAGGGACCCGAGAGACGCGAGGAGGGAGGATGCTGCAGGAGGAGAAGCGTGGGAGAACAGAGGTTTTCAGAGAAGAGTTTTAAGGGACGGAGGAAAAAATGTTTGTTGGCTTTCCAGCCGGGAAGAGCAGCACTTCCCGAGGGCGGTGCTGTGGGCAGGCGGGACCAAGCTGAGGGCCAGGGAATTCCCGTTGTTCCTTACTGGCGCTTCCAATAAATCGCCCCTATGGGGTCTGATCACAGCTCAGGGTTTCTTTACCTTTTTGGGGTGTTCAGGGTCATTGTCCCAGCCCTACTTGTGACACCAGTCAGGCTGACATTCTCTATCCTTGCCGGTGCGCTGAACAACTTCCCATTGCTCTCTAATTATTCGGGTCATTGTCACAATCACGAACAGCAGCTCCGCCTTCTGCCCTGCCGAGGCAGCAGATCCGTGACCCACGGCAATCTCTCTAAAGCCTCAAATGGTCCCTTTTTAGGACAGTGAAGATGTACATCCTAAGCAGGAGAGGACGCAGAATTCCCTTTCCCTGTTTCCCAAGAATAAGAAGGCCGGGAATTGCTTTCTTCCCATGGTAACTGGCAGGAACAAGGTTCCCTCTGCTATCACTCCATCTTTAGCACCCTCATTTGTCACAGATACTCAGTTCTATTTCAGGGACTCCCGTCAGACAACTGATGACTGTTACCAGAAGCAAATTCCCAAAGCGTTTTTTTCTCCCTGGGAGCAGCAGG